>NC_045765.1:21361545-21444626 GCF_008692025.1 Phocoena sinus | reverse complement strand
TTATAAAACAATTATATCATAATATATAAATATATATTATTATCTGATATAATACACTATAGTTAATATATTCTATATAACAATATAGATGTATTAGTATAATTGTATTATATAATATAAATATAATACATATATAAAACTATATATCTTTTAGTTATACATTACACATACGAGTATGCATAGCTATTTATAATTTTATTTACATAGGAATCTGGTCATCATAACAATTGATGTAAAAATATGCAATATTTTCAATCAAATGGGCCTTAACCTCACTACCTACACATAACTACTTTTAAAATCTTGAACCCTGTCTAACTCATGCTTCAGTATCTCTCAACCAGCTTTTCTACACATGCACGTAGACACACATTTATACACGATATATATGTATACTACCAGTTTTCAGTTCAATGTATATAAATATATAATATATGATTATATTCCTGTGTATGTATACAAATATAAATCAAAGGTATGTGTATAGGTATGTATTTCATATGTTTATATAAATATATCATACAAATAATGTATGTGTAGATAAATACATGACTGTATACATACATACACAGAAATATACTTATTTAAACAAAAGGGACCTAAATAAACATAGTTCTCTAAGAATAAAAAGTTATGTCTCACTGTTTCAATAACAGTTTATAGTTTTCTACTGTATGTGCTTCTATAATTGTTATGAACATTTCCCATTTTTGTTGAATGTTAAGTTGTTTTAATTTTTTGCCTTTTTTTGTTTTTTGTTTGTTTCTTTTTTGGTACGTAGGCCTCTCACTGTTGCGGCCTCTCCCGTTGCGGAGCACAGGCTCCGGACGCACAGGCTCAGCGGCCATGGCTCACGGGCCCAGCCGCTCCGCGGCATGTGGGATCTTCCCGGACCGGGGCACGAACCCGTGTCCCCTGCATCGGCAGGCGGACTCTCAAGCACTGCGCCACCAGGTAAGCCCAGTTTTTTGCCATTATTAATGAAGTTCTGAAGAATACGGTGGGCAAGATTACTTGAAAAACTCTCCTAAAGGAAATGGGTTAGGTATGCTAGGTTAAATGTACACAGCTTATTTTTAAGTGCGTGGTTGATTTTGGAAGTGTGCGGTCGAAATTTCCAGGACCCATGAAGGAAGGGTGGTACATGTGTAAGAGTTATAGCTCTATGAAGAGTGGATTGAAGATCTTGATAGCTTAGAACAGAAGCTGGAAATCCTGTTTTTATGGAGCCAAATGGCAAATATTTTAGGCTTTGTAGACCAAAGAGGCAAAATTGAGGATATTATTTAGGTACTTAGGTAACCATTTAAAATGTTACCAGTTAAAACGTGAAAATTATTCATAGCTCATAGGCCATAAAAAATAGGCAGCTGTCTGGATTTGGAATACAGGCCGTAGTTGAATGACACACCTGGTATAGAGACTTGTTTTTAAATGGCCATGACCACATGGGAGGCAGGAGGTAAGACTCCATCCCTACTAGATGGGAAGTGAGAACTAAACCTATCTATCCCTAGCTTCACCTTTAATGAAAGGGTGTGCCAGGAGAAAAAAATATCTGCTGGCAAAGGGAGACTAAGAGCAAATTCTCTTGGCCTCTGCTCTGGGTAGGAAACAGGTAGGAAATCTTGAGAATTCTGAACCGCCGATCTGTGTTCACAGTGTTTGGGTTGCAAATTTATTTGCGGTCTTGCAAACAGAAGCCAAGAAATTAACTTAAAATGCTCCCAAATCGGTGGTATTCCAAACACAAAACTAAACCCTTTCTGGAGAGGCAGACCCTCAACACAGGCCTATAGCGTTCCCACAGATAAAGTTTAGCTAAACGTGAGCTCATGATCTAAATTTACACAATAATGAAGAAATCAGCTACAAGTGGAGAGAATCAGCAAAAACAATCAATACCAGAATTAAATTCCCAAGGCCATCCATCAGATGTTGGAATAATCAGGTGCCAGGCAGAAAATATACATAAAACTAGAACTGAAACAAGGAGCAAGGATGTTTCAAAAGACGGGGTAGGATCTTTCAAACATTTTTAAAGTACATGTCATTGATAAAGCTAAAAACTCGAAGGTCGTGTAATACAGCAGATTAATCGTGGAGAAGAGAGAAATTATGCTGTTTTTCCTGCCTAATTATATAAGTTGATTTATCTTAAAAAATACACAGTATTTTAAAGACTTATTGGCTGTAAAATAAGTTAAGGGTATTTCAAAGGGCTTCTCTGCAAAGAAAGGTGAGAAGTAGCAAAACACAGAAAGTCGAGGGGAAAAAATGTCAATATATACATTGCTATAGGGTGAACTAAGCCTTAGGCCAGCAACTATGAGGAGGAGCTGACCCTTAGATACGTACAACTAAGCTGGAACCTTCAAAAAGTTCAACTATTTATAAGTAAAAAGATTTATTAAAATGAATAACCAAGTGTTTTAATTGACATCAGAAGAGTAAATCAATAAACCCTGAGAACATAGAAAAATAGACAATAAAGATATGAGCAGAACTTAATAAAACAGAAAAAAGTATAAAATTGAGGTGATTTAGTAAGTCAAAAGAATATTCTTTGAAAAGATTTAAAAAAACAAATTTTGATTAAGCAAAACAAAAACGTAAGTAAATAATATACAGAAAGAATCAGGACAATCTTATAGCAAGAGAGTACAAACAGAGAATATATGAAATGCCAGTAAATTTGAACATTTCTGTAAAGTGGACAATTTCCTAGCTCCTAAAGTTTACCAAAACTGACACAAGAAGAAATTTGTAGCTGGAGTTCTTGCACCAGTAAAGGAATTAAGTCAATAGTTTACAATCTTTCACCAAGAAACTACCAGACCCGGCCAGATCATTTGGGAGGTGAATTCTATCAAACTTCTGTTAAACAGATAACATCAATATTAACAAAGACAAACTTCTAGAGAGTAGCAAAGGAAGAATGCTCCTTTATTCATCTTATGAAGTCTATATAATCCTAATACTGAAAACAGATTAGGACTGTAAGGAAAAAGAAATTTACAAGTCAAATTTACTTGTAAATATAAAAGGAAAAATTTTAAACTATGATATTAGCTACCCAAGTTCACTAGAGTAAGAAAAAGCATGAGCAAGTTAGGTCATCCAATGAATGAAAAGGTAGTTTAATGTCAAGAATATGTATCAATAGATTGAAATCACCACATTTTATTTCTTTCATCTGTCTCTTTAAAAAATTGGTAAGTACTTATATTGATCTCTCTTGTAGTCGGCACTGTGCCAAGTCACTTACATATTTACTCCTTTAAACCTTCTATCATCCCTGGGGGAAAGTTCTATTTTGCTTCCATTTCTTAGCTAAGACTCTAACCCCCAGGAAAGTAAAGCAACATTTGTAAGTTTTTGTGATGGTCAGTGACGGGACCAGTACAGGAACATCCAAAGTCTGTGCTTGGCAACAGTGCCCCATGTTGACACTCACATTACAGGTGAAAGGAAAGGAACCATGCACTTACATTATAGATTAATACCCATGTAACAGGTTAAAGGAAAAAGAAACATGTGCTTCTCTCAAAAGTTGTAAAGAAGGCATATCCATTTCTAAATATATTTCTCAATTTCTTTTGCTTGTTTTCTGACCTTTGTAGTGCATTTTGCCATGAGGAAAATTTTAATTCTTATATAATTAAGTGTATCCTTTTTTCTTTGTATCTTAGAAAGGTATTCCTCATGAATAATTTATTTCAAGTCTCCCAGGTTTCTGATACTTTTACACTTTCATTATTTTTTAACTTTTAACTCGTTGCTGTATCTAGAATTTAGTGATTCTGTGATAGCTATATTTTCCCTCTTTTGTTGACTAATATTTGCTGATCCAAAACGTGAATTTTATTTTAATCTCATTTCCCTTATGCTCTTGCATCTAATTTTAAGATGCTTTCTATTCCACTGGTTGTTTTGTCTATCTAAATCAAAATGCTACCTTAAAAATAATGTAATTATAATATAATAAATGTCAGTAGTAAACAGAATACAATATATAATAAATAACATAATATAAAATAACAAAATATAATTTACCATATACAAGGTCAAAGGAGAGCAAAACTATACAATCACTTGAAATATCCCCCAAAAGATATTTTATAAAATTCAATATTCATTTGTAATTTAAAAGAAAGAGTAAAATAGGGATTGATGAATGCTTCCAAAATAAGAAGAAATTATATGTCTAAAAGAGAAAGAGGTAAGTGGTAGACTTTAGTAACACTGGCAATAAATGCAGGACAAGATGAGGATGCCTGATAAAATGTTAAAGAAAAAGTATTATGTAACATTGTTTTTGCAGCACTGATGAGTTCAGTGAAAAGAGAATCTCATAGAAAAGAGTATCTCGTTCTTCTTAATGTATGTACACTTGTCCATTGCATGAACATAACAGCTTATTTAACCAATATGTTACTGATCTGCATCTGGATTTCTAGGTTTTCATGGAATTTTATTATGCACAGTTGTTTCAAACACTAGGACTTCCTCTTATGTTTATAATCTTTTGAAAGAAACAATATCTCCACAGATGATTTATGTGTGCTGGCTGCTAGCTGACTTTGGGTACTTCTCAGTTCTTCCCTTTACCTTCCTAGTCAATATGAAAAGGGAAGGCAAGAAGGTCTCCTGTTTAGAGACTGTAAAGATAGGTCTTGGTGATAAAGTCTTGGTGGTAAAGGCTAAAAGTATTAACCCAGAACAAATGTTTTTCCAGCTGTAACTGTGTGTGATTCCCTTGGCTTGATTCCGTAGAGGACGTAAGACAAGACTGTAGAATCTGCCCTCAAAGTGCTTCCAGTAGGATGAGCTAAGTCAAGTATGGTGGCATATCTAATTCAAGACAAAATATCACGTCTCCTTTTCTCTCCTGGCAAAACTTGGTGGAGTGAATGTAGAAGTCACTGTATGCTTTAAATTAAAGCAACACAATAAATCTTGTATTGGAAGGTGCTTATTCTGGTCTCTTTGTGGGGACGAATTGGAAATTGTCTAGAAGAAGGAAAATTAGGTTAACCAAAGTTAAACTCATAAATAATTGAGCATTAATTAAATATCTGTGGTCTATGTTTCTCTTTGATCATAATTTCTCCCAATTTATAGACCTCTTTGATACCTGATTAATCCTTGTCAAAGATGCAGTTAACCATGATTATTACTGTGTATTAGGTTTTGCCTGGGCCCCGAAGAAACTATCCTAAATCACCAGCTATGATTGTCACTTGATTTCCTCACAGAGAACAGTCAGAACTCCTTGTCTTAAGTGGCTTGGGATGAGAAACTAGTTAGTCTCTTAGATACTGTTAGAGGACCCTACAGAGCCCATTGGTGAAAGTTTGGAAAACACTGGGCTTCTTAAAATTGATTCTTGTAGTGCTTCAGGAAAGATCACTGAACCAAAAGGATAACGGTGTTTCTGGTTCTGTTGTTAGTGCTCTCCATGGAAACATTGCTGAAGCTTCTGGACTCAATTTCCTTCCCCATGTGTGAATGTCACTGAAAAGATCCAACTCCATTCTGTCCCCATGTAACTTCAGAAACTAAGCAAAATGAAGACTCAAAATTCATTTCAAATAATGAAATGAATATATAACGTAGAATGGAACTGGGAAAATACCTGGTTTAAATTCTGGAAAGTACCAACTCTACAATTCTGGATAAGTTGCTTAATCTTGCTTAGTCTAATTTAATGCCCATCTCACAGGATGTTATGATGATTAATTTAATATCTTTGTATAACATACAGTGTTATATAATTTCTTCTTGTTTTTCTTGAGTAAATTCATATCCTTAAGCAACTCACTGTAAACAACAGTTACTTACTTGCTTAAATTACTCTTATCTTCTATTATCAGCTGAATTGTGTCCTGCTCAAGTTAATATGTGGAAGTCTTAACCCCCAATACCTCGTAATATGACTGTATTTGGAGATAAGGCCCTTACATAGGTAATTGAGGTCAAATGAGGTCAAATGGGTGGGCTCTAATCCAATATGACTGGTGTCCTTATAAAAAGAAAATATTAGGACACAGACATGCACAGAGAGAAGACCATGTGAAGACAAAAGGAAAACATGGCATCTACAAACCAAGAAGAGATACTTGAGAAGAAATCAATCCTGCTGACACCTTATGTCAGATTTCTAGCCTCTAGACCTGTGAGTGGCATATCTGTTCTGTTGTTTAACCTCCTGTTCTGCTGTTTAACCTCCTCAGTCCCTGGTACTTTGTCATGGCAGCTCTAGGAAACTAATACAACTTTTTATGGCCTCCTTGTCTCAAGTTGAAAGTTCAATATTTGGCATCATAGCTAGGAAACAAAAATATCATCTACATTCCTTGTTGTAGTCTTTCTTCCCCATTCTCATTGCTAGTAATTTCCATATTTGGGTCTGTTTTCTGTGCCTTGTAAACAGAGCGTTACGCTCATTTCTGGTCCTACTGCTAATATACAGTAAATGTGCAGATACTGAATAGATTTTGGAGAAGTGCAACATATAGTTGGCACATGTGTGTATGTGTGTGTATTCATATAATTTATACTTTTTCTCTATTTTTTCCCTTTGGTGTGAGCTAAGATTCTCTGCTTTTGTGACGAGTACTCCTGAATACTAATCCCTGAATTTAATTCACCAAAAATAATAATAATATGGGGAAAGAGAGAGTGATAGAGGGAGAAGAACAAACAATCAGGCAAGGGCAGTACTGTGAATTATTAGGGTCTTATTAATAAGATTATGTTAGTCTAAAGGAAATGACCATAAATATCATCAGTGAGCCCAGTTGGTCTTTACTGGCTGCTAGACACATCCCTGAGTTCTGTTCTTAGTCTCCAACTGTATGATTACTACTGTCTGGAAGTATTATTTGAACAACTAAAGTCACTTAATGGAAAAGGAGTATGTCTTTAGGGAATCAACAGTAATTTTTCTATCTGATTAAAAAGGACTGTTGACTGTCTGGAAACCTCAGTCATATTTGTAAGCAGGAAAGCATTGGCTATTAAAAGTGGATGATGTAAAGAGATGAGCAGAAACTTTGGCGATAGGTATACCTGGATTTAATTCTCACTTCTACCGCTTGGCAGCTGGATAGCCTTAGGCAAGTTTCATACCTTCCTGAAGTTCACTTAATTCAGTCTGTAAAATGGCATAATAACTTATTATAGCATCCTTTTAGGAATTTTAAATCAGTTCTTGAAATAAAAGTACACAATATATAGACAAGTATGGATTCCTCAATAGGTGTTTGACCTTTCATTTCTCCAGTATCCCACCAGCATCAAATAAAGAAAAATACTTTTAAAAATTTACGAATATTTCATTGTTCTAAAGTTAAAGCCATAAAAATAGAAATAATCAAATGGCCTACTATCATATCATTAGAAGGAAAAAAAAAACGGTGTTCATGAGAGTCCCATATTAGAATACAAGTTTTCCTTAGGTACCTGTTCATGTATGCTATTCTGCTCTTTACAATAAATAATTAAATTTAAAAGACTTAATTCCTCACCTTTAAGACCTTATTAGTTTACAAATTACATATTGACCTATGCTAAACTTTATACCAACCCATGCTAATGAATTCAGTACAGAAAACAAAAAACACTGCACTCAAGCAAACTACATATATATATATATATATATTACTTAAATGCATTTATATCCTACCATGTCTCATAAAGCATTGTGGTATCTCAGCGGAATACAGACAATCAAATATAATGGCAAAAGCACTTAATATAAACAGGGCCAAGGAAACATAGAAGATGAAGAAAAGATGAGGGAAATGTGAACAGGAGGACGTGTAGTTAATCGAGTTGTATGTTTTGACCTTAAGATTCTCTGTGTGGGGACTTCCCTGGTGGCACAGTGGTTGGGAATCCGCCTGCCAGTGCAGGGGACATGGGTTCGAGCCCTGGTCTGGGAAGATCCCACATGCCGCGGAGCATCTAAGCCCGTGCGCCACAACTACTGAGCCTGCGCTCTAGGGCCAATGAGCCACAACTACTGAAGCCCGCGTGCCACAACTACTGAAACCCCAGCGCCTAGAGCCCGTGCTCTGCAACGAGAGAAGCCACAGCAATGAGGAGCCCGCATACCACAATGTAGAGTAGCCCCCACTCGCCCCAACTGGAGAAAGCCCATGTGCAGCAAGAAAGACCCAACACAGCCAAAAATAAATAATAAATAAATTTATTTTTTAAAAAAAGATTCTCTGTGGATGAAACAACATGTAAATAATTGGTTACAAAGCCACATTATTTGAAGGTGCCAGACTGCACATTAACAGTCTGACACAAAGGGACAGCACAGGAAAACTATTCAAACAAAGATTTTTAAATCTTTGCAGTTTGAAACCTTTTAGAGCAAGTATAATGAGCTCGACACACATTTCAACACTCAACATGTTAATCACATGTTCAAAGTATGTCTCAAAGTCATTGGAAATAGTTGCTGTCCCTGTCTCTGATATGTAAAACAGATCTGTGATGTGTAAAACTCAGGAGGTATCGATATCCACTTTTTGGCATCTCAACAGGAAACAAAGTTGTTTCGCAGTGATAATAAAGAATGAAGTAAATGCAACAGTCAAATAAAAGACAAAGTACTGAGGGAATGTATTAACAAAACAAATCCAACTAAATTCTGGTGACCTGGGGCCTACGATTGTACACACTGCATGGAAATACCCCAGCCTAAATACTGGCATAGGAGGAAGGGTACTGCTAAGCCCATCACAGTATAATCCTTTTAAATGTCCCTTTCAAGGTTGTCTCCACTCAACACTGAGTATAGGAAATCTTCGCATCAGGCAGAAACACTGGCTGCCCAATGATTGACCAAGAAATTAACACACTAATGAATAAATGATGCTAATTTATTTCTATCCCTGACAACGGGAAACAGCACACACTCTGTGTCAATGATATGTCCTCTTTCCCACTTTTCTAAATGGTCAATTATGTTTTTCCCTTCATTGCTTTATATCATGTGTGGCAGGCATGATGGGAAATGGCTACCAATGGTTCTGTTATTGATTTCTACCTTCCTTTCACTGTGGTTAAAGAAGATACTTTGTATGATTTCAGTTTCTTAAAAATGTATTGGTACTTGTATTGTGGCGTAACATATGGTCTTTCCTGGAGAATGTTCCATGTGTACTTGAGAAAAATGTGTATTCTGCTGTTGTTGAGTGGAGTGATCTATATATGGCTGTTAGGTTTAGTTGGTTAAATGTGTTATTCAGTCCCCCTACCTCTCTACTGATCTTCTGTCTAGATGTGTTATCCATTATTGAAAGCAAGGTATTGATCTCCAACTATTATTTTAGAACTATCTATTTCTTCCTTCAATTCTGTCAATGTCTGCTTCACATATTTGGGGGATGTTTGGTACATATATGTTTATAGTTGTTATATCTTCTTGATAGATTGAACTTGTTATCAACATATAGTGGCCTCCTTTTCCTCTTGTGATAGTTTTTGATTTAAAGTTGATTTTGTGTGATATTAACATAGCCAACCCAGATCTACCTTCCTTCCTTCCTTCCTTCCTTTCTTTTTCTCTCTCTCTCTTTCTTTCTTTATGTTACTATTTGCATGGGATATTTTATTCTATGCTTTAACTTTCAACCACCTTGTGTCTCTTGTAACCAAGTGAGTTTTTTGCGGACAGCATATACTTGGATTATTGTTGTATTTAAAGTCCATTGGCCAATATTTATATTTTTATTGGAGAGCTTAATCCACTTACTTTTTCAAAAATTACTGATGAGGAAGAACTTAATTCTGTCTGTTTCCTGGTTGTTTTCTGTACGTCTTATGCATTTTTTGCCGCTTATTTACTCCATTACTGACTTCTTCTGTGGTTCACCGATTTTCTTGTAGTGAACTCTTGATCCCTTTTTCATTTATTTTTGCATATAGTCTATTGATATTTTCTTTGTGGTTATCAAGAAGATTACATTTACCCTTCTAAAGTTCAACCAATATCATTTGAATTGAAACCAACTTCAATAGCACACAGAAACTCTGTTCCTCTACAGTTCCATTCCTCCTCTTTACATTATTGTTGTCACAAATTACACCTTTATACTTTGTGAGCCCAATAACATGGACTTATAATTATTTTATGCATTTGTTTATTCAATCATGTAAGAAATAAAAAGTAGGGTTACAAGCCAGTAACACAATACTGGCTTTAGTATCTGCCCATGTATTTATCTTTACTGGAGACTTCTATTTCTTTATACAGCTTCGAGTTGCTGTCTAGTGTCCTTTCATTTCAACCTGAAGGTTCAATTAAGCATTTGTCATAGGGCAGTGTTAGGAAGTTGTAAAACAAACGCCCTCAGTCTTTGTTCATCTGGGAATGTGTTAATTTCTCCCTAAGTTTTGAAACCATTTTGGCCAAATATAGAATTCTTGGTGGACAGTTTCTTTCTTTCAGCACTTTAAATATGTCTGGCCTCTTGCTTCCGTGGTTTCAGATAGAAAATTAGCTATGAATCTTTTTGAGGATCCCTGCTTTGTAACAAACTTGTTTTTTCTTTTTTTTTTTTAAACATCTTTATTGGGGTATAATTGCTTTACAATGGTGTGTTAGTTTCTGATTTACAACGAAGTGAATCAGCTATACATATACATATGTTCCCATATGTCTTCCCTCTTGCGTCTCCCTCCCTCCCACTCTCCCCATCCCACCCTTCCAGGCTGTCACAAAGCACCGAGCTAATATCCCTGTGCCTTGCGGCTGCTTCCCCCCAGCTATCTACCTTACTACGTTTGTTAGTGTGTATATGTCCATGACTCTCTCTCGCCCTGTCAAAACTCACCCTTCCCCCTCCCCATATCCTTAAGTCCGTTCTCCAGTAGGTCTGCGTCTTTATTCCTATCTTACCCCTAGGTTCTTCATGACATTTTTTTCCCTTAAATTCCATATATATGTGTTAGCATACGGTATTTGTCTTTTTCTTTCTGACTTACTTCACTCTGTATGACAGACTCTAGGTCTATCCATCTCATTACAAATAGCTCAATTTCATTTCTTTTTAAGGCTGAGTAATATTCCATTGTGTATATGTGCCACATCTTCTTTATCCATTCATCCGATGATGGGCGCTTAGGTTGTTTCCATGTCCTGGCTATTGTAAATAGAGCTGCAATGAACATTTTGGTACATGACTCTCTTTGAATTTTGGTTTTCTCAGGGTATATGCCAAGTAGTGGGATTGCTGGGTCATATGGTAATTCTATTTGTAGTTTTTTAAGGAACCTCCATACTGTTCTCCACAGTGGCTGAACCAATTCACATTCCCACCAGCAGTGCAAGAGTGTCCCCTTTTCTCCACACCCTCTCCAGCATTTATTGTTTCTTGATTTTTTGATGATGGCCATTCTGACTGGTGTGAGATGATATCTCATTGTAGTTTTGATTTGCATTTCTCTAATGATTAATGATGTTGAGCATTCTTTCATGTGTTTGTTGGCATTT
This sequence comes from Phocoena sinus, assembly GCF_008692025.1. Lineage (NCBI taxonomy): Eukaryota > Metazoa > Chordata > Mammalia > Artiodactyla > Phocoenidae > Phocoena > Phocoena sinus. Next base: position 21,433,111 of record NC_045765.1, on the reverse strand, counting down.
TGTATATCTTCTTTGGAGAAATGTCTATTTAGGTCTTCTGCCCATTTTTGGATGGGGTTGTTTGTATTTTTGTTATTGAGCTGCATGAGCTGCTTGTAAATTTTGGAGATTAATCCTTTGTCAGTTGCTTCATTTGCAAATGTTTTCTCCCATTCTGAGGGTTGTCTTTTGGTCTTGGTTATGGTTTCCTTTGCTGTGCAAAAGCTTTGAAGTTTCATTAGGTCCCATTTGTTTATTTTTGTTTTTTTTCCATTACTCTAGGAGGTGGGTCAGAAAGGATCTTGCTGTGATTTATGTCATAGAGTGTTCTTCCTATGTTTTCTTCTAAGAGTTTGATAGTTTCTGGCCTTACATTTAGGTCTTTAATCCATTTTGAGCTTATTTTTGTGTATGGTGTTAGGGAGTGATCTAATCTCATACTTTTACATGTACCTGTCCAGTTTTCCCAGCACCATTTATTGAAGAGGCTGTCCTTTCTCCACTGTACATTCCTGCCTCCTTTATCAAAGATAAGGTGTCCATATGTGCGTGGGTTTATCTCTGGGCTTTCTATCCTGTTCCACTGATCTATCTTTCTGTTTTTGTGCCAGTACCATACTGTCTTGATTACTGTTGCTTTGTAATATAGTCTGAAGTCAGGGAGCCTTATTCCTCCAGCTCCTTTTTTCGTTCTAAAGATTGCTGTGGCTATTCGGGGTCTTTTGTGTTTCCATACAAATTGCGAAATTTTTTGTTCTAGTTCTGTGAAAAATGCCAGTGGTAGTTTGATAGGGATTGCATTGAATCTGTAGATTGCTTTGGGTAGTAGAGTCATTTTCACAATGTTGATTCTTCCCATCCAAGAACATGGTATATCTCTCCATCTATTTGTATCATCTTTAATTTCTTTCATCAGTGTCTTATAATTTTCTGCATACAGGTCTTTCGTATCCTTAGGTAGGTTTATTCCTAGATATTTTATTCTTTTTGTTGCAATGGTAAATGGGAGTGTTTCCTTGATTTCACTTTCAGATTTTTCATCATTAGTATATAGGAATGCCAGAGATTTCTGTGCATTAATTTTGTATCCTGCTACTTTACCAAATTCATTGATTAGCTCTAGTAGTTTTCTGGTAGCATCTTTAGGATTCTCTATGTATAGTATCATGTCATCTGCAAACAGTGACAGCTTTACTTCTTCTTTTCCGATTTGGATTCCTTTTATTTCCTTTTCTTCTCTGATTGCTGTGGCTAAAACTTCCAAAACTATGTTGAATAAGAGTGGTGAGAGTGGGCAACCTTGTCTTGTTCCTGATTTTAGTGGAAATGCTTTCAGTTTTTCACCATTGAGGATGATGTTTGCTGTGGGCTTGTCATATATGGCTTTTATTATGTTTAGGAAAGTTCCCTCTATGCCTACTTTCTGGAGGGTTTTTATCATAAATGGGTGTTGAATTTTGTCGAAAGCTTTCTCTGCATCTATTGAGATGATCATATGGTTTTTCTCCTTCAATTTGTTAATATAGTTTATCACATTGATAGATTTGCGTATATTGAAGAATCCTTGCATTCCTGGAATAAACCCCAATGATCATGGTGTATGATCCTTTTAATGTGCTGTTGGATTCTGTTTGCTAGTACTTTGTTGAGGATTTTTGCATCTATGTTCATCAGTGATATTGGCCTGTAGTTTTCTTTCTTTGTGACATCCTTGTCTGGTTTTGGTATCAAGGTGATGGTGGCTTCGTAGAAGGAATTTGGGAGTGTTCCTCCCTCTGCTATATTTTGGAAGAGTTTGAGAAGGATAGGTGTTAGCTCTTCTCTAAACGTTTGATAGAATTCACCTGTGAAGCCATCTGGTCCTGGGCTTTTGTTTGTTGGAAGGTTTTTAATCACAGTTTCAATTTCAGTGCTTGTGATTGGTCTGTTCATATTTTCTATTTCTTCCTGATTCAGTCTTGGCAGGTTGTGCATTTCTAAGAATTTGTCCATTTCTTCCAGATTGTCCATTTTATTGGCATAGAGTTGCTTGTAGTAATCTCTCATGATTTTTTTTATTTCTGCAGTGTCAGTTGTTACTTCTCCTTTTTCATTTCTAATTCTATTGATTTGAGTCTTCTCCCTTTTTTTCTTGATGAGTCTGGCTAGTGGTTTATCTATTTTGTTTATCTTCTCAAAGAACCAGCTTTTAGTTTTATTGATCTTTGCTATTGTTTCCTTCATTTCTTCTTCATTTATTTCTGATCTGATTTTTATGATTTCTTTCCTTCTGCTAGCTTTGGGGTTTTTTTGTTCTTCTTTCTCTAATTGCTTGAGGTGCAAGGTTAGGTTGTTTATTCGAGATGTTTCCTGCTTCTTAAGGTGGGCTTGTATTGCTATAAACTTCCCCCTTAGAACTGCTTTTGCTGCATCCCATACGTTTTGGGTCGTTGTGTCTCCATTGTCATTTGTTTCTAGGTATTTTTTTATTTCCTCTTTGATTTCTTCAGTGATCACTTCATTATTAAGTAGTGTATTGTTTAGCCTCCATGTGTTTGTATTTCTTACAGATCTTTTCCTGTAATTGATATCTAGTCTCATGGCGTTGTGGTCAGAAAAGATACTTGATACAATTTCAGTTTTCTTAAATTTACCAAGGCTTGATTTGTGACCCAAGATATGATCTATCCTGGAGAATGTTCCATGAGCACTTGAGAAAAATGTGTATTCTGTTGTTTTTGGATGGAGTGTCCTATAAATATCAATTAAGTCCATCTTGTTTAATGTATCATTTAAAGCTTGTGTTTCCTTATTTATTTTCATTTTGGATGATCTGTCCATGGGTGAAAGTGGGGTGTTAAAGTCCCCTACTATGAATGTGTTACTGTTGATCTCCCCTTTTATGGTTGTTAGTATTTGCCTTATGTATTGAGGTGCTCCTATGTTGGGTGCATAAATATTTACAATTGTTATATCTTCTTCTTGGATCGATCCCTTGATCATTATGTAGTGTCCTTCTTTGTCCCTTTTAATAGTCCTTATTTTAAAGTCTATTTTGTCTGATATGAGAATTGCTACTCCAGCTTTCTTTTGGTTTCCATTTGCATGGAATATCTTTTTCCATCCCCTTACTTTCAGTCTGTATGTGTCTCTAGTTCTGAAGTGGGTCTCTTGTAGACAGCATATATAAGGGTCTTGTTTTTGTATCCATTCAGCCAATCTGTGTCTTTTGGTGGGAGCATTTAGTCCATTTACATTTAAGGTAATTATTGATATGTATGTTCCTATTTCCATTTTATATATTGTTTTGGGTTCGCTACTATAGGTCATTTCCTTCTCTTGTGTTTCGTGTCTAGAGAAGTTCCTTTAGCATTTGTTGTAAAGCTGGTTTGGTGGTGCTGAACTCTCTCAGCTTTTGCTTGTCTGTAAAGGTTTTAATTTCTCCATCAAATGTGAATGAGATCCTTGCTGGGTAGAGTAGTCTTGGTTTCAGGCTATTCTCCTTCATCACTTTCAGTATGTCCTGCCACTCCCTTCTGGCTTGTAGGGTTTCTGCTGAGAGATCCGCTGTTAACCTTATGGGGATTCCCTTGTGTGTTATTTGTTGTTTTTCCCTTGCTGCTTTTAATATGCTTTCTTTGTATTTAATTTTTGACAGTTTGATTAATATGTGTCTTGGCGTGTTTCTCCTTGTATTTATCCTGTATGGGACCCTCTGTGCTTCCTGGACTTGATTAACTATTTCCTTTCCCATATTAGGGAAGTTTTCAACTATAATCTCTTCAAATATTTTCTCAGTCCCTTTCTTTCTTTCTTCTTCTTCTGGAACCCCTATAATTCGAATGTTGGTGCGTTTCATGTTGTCCCAGAGGTCTCTGAGACTGTCCTCAGTTCTTTTCATTCTTTTTTCTTTATTCTGCTCTGCAGTAGTTATTTCCACTACTTTATCTTCCAGGTCACTTATCCGTTCTTCTGCCTCAGTTATTCTGCTATTGATCCTATCTAGAGTGATTTTAATTTCATTTATTGCATTGTTCATCGTTGCTTGTTTCATCTTTAGTTCTTGTAGGTCCTTGTTAACTGTTTCTTGCATTTTGTCCATTCTACTTCCAAGATTTCGGATCATCCTTACTATCATTATTCTGAATTCTTTTTCAGGTAGATTGCCTATTTCCTCTTCATTTGTTAGGTCTGGTGGGTTTTTATCTTGCTCCTTCATCTGCTGTGTGTTTTTCTGTCTTCTCATTTTGCTTATCTTACTGTGTTTGGGGTCTCCTTTTTGCAGGCTGCAGGTTCGTAGTTCCCGTTGTTTTTGATGTCCGTCTCCAGTGGCTAAGGTTGTTTCAGTGGGTTGTGTAGGCTTCCTGGTGGAGGGGACTAGTGCCTGTGTTGTGCTGGATGAGGCTGGATCTTGTCTCTCTAGTGGGCAGGTTCACGTCTGGTGGTGTGTTTTGGGGTGTCTGTGGCCTTATTATGATTTTAGGCAGCCTCTCTGCTAATGGGTGGGGTTGTGTTCCTGTTTTGCTAGTTGTTTGGCATAGGTTGTCCAGCACTGTGGCTTGCTGGTCGTTGAGTGAAGCTGGGTGCTGGTGTTAAGATGGAGGTCTCTGGGAGATTTCCGCTGTTTAATATTATGTGGAGCTGGGAGGTCTCTTGTTGACCAGTGACCTGAAGTTGGCTCTCCTACCTCAGAGGCAGAGCCCTGACTCCTGGCTGGAGCACCAAGAGCCTTTCATCCACACGGCTCAGAATAAAAGGGAGAAAAAGTAGAGAGAATTAGTAGAAGTATGAGGAAAGAAAGAAGGAAAGGAGGAAAGGAAGGAAGGAAGAAAGAAGCAAAGAAGGAAAGAAAGGAGGGAGGGAGGGAGGGAGGGAGGAAGGAAGGAAGGAGGGAAAGAAGGAAAAAAAGACAGAAAGATGATACAGTAAAAATAAAATAAAGTATAATATAGTTATTGAATTAAAAAATATTTAGAAAAAAAAAGGGACGGATAGAACCTTAGGACAAATGTTGGAAGCAAAGCTATACAGAGAAAATCTTACACAGAAGCATACACATACACCTTCACAAAAAGAGGTAAAGGGGGAAAAATCATAAATCCTGCTCCCTGAGACCACCTCCTCAATTTGGGGTGATTCGTTGTCTAAAGGAGGGAGGGAAGGAAGGAAAGAAAGAAAGAACGAAGGTAAAGTATAATAAAGTTATTACAATTAAACTTAATTATTAAGAAAAAGAATTTTTTAAAAAAAGTCATGGACGGATAGAGCCCTAGGACAAATGGTGGTAGCTAGAGTATACAGACTAGATGTCACACAGGAGCATACACGTACACCTTCACAAAAAGAGGAAAAGGGAAAAAAATCATAGATTTCGCTCCTAAATTCCACCTCTTCAATTTGGGATCATTCCTTGTCTATTCAGGTATTCCACAGATGCAGGGTATATCAAGTTGATTGTGGAGCTTTAATCCGCTGCTTCTGTGGCTGCTGGGAGAGATTTCCCTTTCTCTTCTTTGTTTTCACAGCTCACAGGAGCTCAGCTTTGGATTTGGCCCTGCCTCTGCGTGTAGGTCGCTGGAGGGCGTCTGTTTTTTCGCTCAGACAGGACGGGGTTAAAGGAGCCGCTGATTCGGGGCCTCCGGCTCACTCAGGCCGGGGGTTGGGGGATGGGGGAAGGAGGGGCACTGCGTGCGGGGCCGGCCTGCGGCGGCAGAGGCAGCGTGACGTTGCGGCAGAGGCCGGCGTGACGTTGCACCAGCCTGAGGCCCGCCGTGCGCTGTCCCGGGGAAGTTGTCCTTGGATCCCGGGAACCTGGCAGTGGCGGGCTGCACAGGCTCCGCGGAAGAGGGGTGTGGAGAGTGACCTGTGCTCGCACACAGGCCCCTTGGTGGCGGCAGCAGCAGCCTTAGCGTCTCCCGCCCGTCTCTGGGGTCCGCGGTTTTAGCCGCGGCTCGCGCCCGTCTCTGGGGTTTGCGCTTTCAGCCGCGGCTCGCGCCCGTCTCGGGGGCTCGCGCCCTCAGCCGCGGCTCGCGCCCGTCTCTGGGGTTTGCGCTTTCAGCCGCGGCTCGCGCCCGTCTCTGGAGTTCCTTTAAGCAGCGCTCTTAAACCCCTCTCCTCGCGCACCAGGAGACAAAGAGGGAAGAAAAAGTCTCTTGCCTCTTCGGCCGGTGCAGGCTTTTCCCCGAACTCCCTCCCGGCTAGTCGTGGTGCACTAACCCCTTCAGGCTATGTTCAAGCCGCCAACCCCAGTCCTCTCCCTGCGCTCCGTCCAAAACCAAAACCCGAGCCTCAGCTCGCAGCCCCGCCCGCCCCGGTGGGTGAGCAGCAAGCCTCTCGGGTTGGTGAGTGCTGGTCGGCACCGATCCTCTGTGCAGGAATCTCCCCGCTTTGCCCTCCGCACCCGTCGCTGTGCACTACTCCACGGTCCCGAAGCTCCCCGCTCCGCCTCCCGCAGTCTCCGCCCGCGGAGGGGCTTCCTAGTGTGTAGAAACTTTTCCTCCTTCACAGCTCCCTCCCACTGATGCAGGTGCCGTCCTTATTCTTTTGTCTCTGTTTTTTCTTTTGCCCTACTCAGGTACGTGGGGAGTTTCTTGTCTTTTGGGAGGTCTGAGGTCCTCTGCCAGCCTTCAGTAGGTGTTCTGTAGGAGTTGTTCCACGTGTAGATGTATTTCTGGTGTATCCGTGGGGAGGAAGGCGATCTCCGCATCTTACTCTTCCGCCATCTTCAAGGTCCCCCCCCCAAACTTGTTTTTTCTTTCTCCTTTGGGAGAAAAGATTCTTTCTCTGTCTTTTGACATCTGAGAGTTTGATTATACTGTTTCTTGTTGTGGGGTTCCTTGAGTTTCTCTTAGTCCTGAAATCAGCCAAAGATTTACAGCAACCACACACATACTGAACCAGGGAAGAGGCAATTGGAAAATGGCAGGAAAGCTTTGTGGCATTTTTACTTGCCCTTGCCCCATCCACTGTTAGTTTAGAGATGGTCTTAAAGTGGTGGAGTCTTAATGCAGTGATAGTCTTAAAGTAGCAGCAGACCATTCGTAGTATGGGACCCTCAATCCTGCTTCAGGAGGGAGCAGAAGAGACCGTACTCTCAGATTATTATGTGTATCTCTTCTAACCTGTCTGGGAGTTACCTGAAGGACTGACACAAGATGCTTATCTCTGTCTTAGCTAACCTGGAACACAGTCTGGAAAAGCAGCGGTCATTGCTCAAAAAAAGTGCAAGGTGAACTAACAAAGCACAGATGGCTGGGGCAGAAGACTGTGCATTGAAATACAATAGACCACATAAGATTCAGGAGCAAAAGTTGGGGGAGATTCTTTGGGAACTTAGAACATACAAAAAGTACACATGTGTCCAGAGAAATTAAGAAAGCCGCATGCATACTCAAGATAAGATGCATGTTCTGAAAACACCAGAGGAGTCTCTAAGCTTTTACCATGGGCTGAGCCCTGAACTCAGTGCAGGTCAGCTAAATGTTGAAGGAGTGATCCAGCAATCTGCACAGTGGGGAGAGGTGTGTGGTTTTGAGTGTGCATGTGGATGTGCTTGTGTATATTTGTTTTTGTTTGTCTTAGGTGCAGGAATTCAAGGACATCTCTGTCAAAACATTAGCTACACATGAACTAAAGGAACAGAGACTTCAGTGCCTACATACGATAAGGAGTCATTGCAAAGCTAGTTTGGAAAGGTCCCTAAACAAACAGACTACTACAGCCTTCAACAATCAAAAGCCCAGAAAACCCTGGGAAAGTGGGAGAATCTGATTTCCATAGACACCACATTATAATATTTGAAAGCCAAATGTTCAACCAAAAAACTCACAAGGTATACAAAGACATGGAAAAGTATGGTCCATTTAAGAAAACAAATTCATTGATGAAACCATCCCTAAGGAAGCCCAGACTTTTCTCCATTGCATATCCTTGCCTCCTTTGTCATAGATTCATTGACCATAAGTGCATGGGTTTCTTTCTGGGCTCTCTATTCTGTTCCAGTGATGGATGTTTTTGTGCCAGTACCATACTGTTTTGATTACTGTAGGTTTGTAGCACAGTCTGAAGCCAGGGAGCATGATTCCTCCAGTTGTGTTCTTCTTTCTCAAGACTGTTTTAGCTATTCAGGATCCTTTTTGTTTCCATACAAACTTTAAAATTATTTGTTCTAGGTCTGTGGAAAATGCCCTTGATATGTTGATACAGACTGCATTGAATCCGTAGATTTCCTTGGGTATGATGGTCATTTTAACAATATTAATTCTTCCAATCCGTGACCATGGTATATCTTTCCAGCTGTTTGTGTCATCTTTCATTTCTTTTATGAGTGTCATATAGTTTCCTGGGTACAGGTCTTTTACCTCCTTAGGCAGGTTTATTCTTATGTATTTTATTCATTTTTGTGTGATTGTAAATGAGATTGTTTCCTTAATTTCTCTTTCTGATAGTTCACTGTGAGTGTATAGAAATACAAAATTTATATATAGAAATCTATTGTATCCTGCAAATTTACCAAGTTCATGTTTGAGCTCGAATAGGTTTTTGATGGTGTCTTTCAGATTTTCTATGTATCATGCCATCTGCAAACAGTGACAGTTTTACTTTTTCCTTTCCATTTTGGAGTCCTTTTACTTATTTATTTTTTCTTGTCTGATTGCTGTGGCTAGGACTTCCAAAACTCTGTTCAATAAAAGTGGTGAGAGTAGGCATCCTTGTCTTGTTCCTGATCTTAGGGGAAATGCTTTCAGCTTTTCACCATTGAGTATGTTAGCTATGGGCTCATCATATATGGCCTTTATTATGTTGAGGTATGTTCCCTCTATGCCCACTTTCTGGAGAGTTTTTACCATGAATGGATATTGAATTTTTTCAAAAGCTTTTTCTGCATCTATTGAGGTGATCGTATGGTTTTTAGTCTTCAGCTTGTTACTGTGATGATAAGAGACCTAAGACAGCTACAGAGGCTAAGTGACCTTTCCTTCCCTGAATGGGTAGGTATCCTTGTTCTGCCTTCTAATTGAGTTGGGATCTGAGTAAAGAACTGCCAGGTGTCATTTAGTTCACAATACACTGCTGTGGCAATATAGAAATGAATTTGCCTAAGTCATTTGGCTTTTCTCAATTATAGTAAATGAATATACTGAATGAATACTTCAACTTAAGGAAATGTTCTTAAAAATATATTAACGTAGGCAACTTCAGTGGAGAACTGAAAACAAAACAAAACATTCAGGTAAAGGGTTGAAATAAAAGTACACTCAGTTGTATCCAGTTTCCTCTTGTAAATCTCTCTTTTTAATTTGAGTGGACAGTCACTTGAGACTATCTGACTTGGGGCTAAGGAAATCTAAGCCTTCTTGGCCACACTGTATTCTCTTATGTCATTTACTAAAGACACCAGTTGGGTTGCTGAAAAAAGCGTGGGAAAAATCAATCCCTCACATGCAAAGGGCGGCTCTTGAAAATATGTGGGTTGTTGTAGTTATTTTGCTCTTCTGGCCTCAGAAGTTCTAATCTTAACCTTAGTCCCTCATGGAGAGAGACTTTGTAAACCAATTCCCACATTACTCATTATGTGACTGTTGAAAAAGAGAAACCCAGCTCTTTTCCTGTGCTTTCAACCAGTTATCTTCTTCAAAAATCTGTTTGGATTGTTATACGTTAATCTTGCCTGGCAAGGGACTTACGGGAAGGTTCTTATTGTTTGAAAGTTTGGTGCCAGTATCTGCAAAGAAAGAAGAAAGATGTGTTTATCAAACATCCCAATAGTGAAGGTGTGTGAAAGCAACTTTTGAAAAAGTTAATCTGTCAGAGTTTAGCCGTATTATTACATTTTATTTTATTCATTGAAAATAAATAATTATCAATGAATCCTTTCTAGATTTTCTAGTTTCCCAAAGTTCCCTGTATTCACATTCTAAGAGGAAAAAATGGTATTTTAAGTCACTGCTCTCCACCTTATATTATTTATAATCACTCCTCGTGACCTCTTCCTTCCAAGAAACGTGATCCTGAGAAGTGTCCTTTGTTTGTCTTTGTGGAATAAATGATGAGGATGCATCCTGGAGACCTGTGAGATGTTCAACTTGTGGCATAATGAAAGTAGGATGGAGAGTTCTGGAAAGATCTGGAAAGGTGGCTGGTAGAGTGTGGCCAGATGTGGGAGAAGAGAGACGTACAGAGAGAGGGAGAGGAAATTTTCAGCGGGAGAAAATGAAACAAATAAATAAGTTTTGTTGTGTGGTGTGGGATGCAAGCCTTTCTCTCCCCCTTTCCTTCACAATGTCTTTGTTAAAGACTGTGTTTTTCATTAGTTTTACTCAGATAGGATTTGCCGTTTTGTTTGGATACTGAGAATGGACCCATGGAAACAGTTACATTTGGGTTATCTCTGACTGTCTTTAATGAAGAACATAAATATTGGCCACACTATCTATGCACATGCTATCACCATGCCTTTTTTGTTCTCTGTTCATATATCTAAGTCCTCTTCTTTCTTTAAGGTCAATCTCAAATCTCATCTGAAATGTACATTTATTGATAGATTCAACCCATAATGAACTGTCCCTTCTTTGTCCTCCTTAGGCTCTGATTATTTATAAAAACTCATTTTTGAACTTAGAAACTGTCCAATATGATATATTAGTTATTTCACCAGCATATGTTATATCCTCAACACAATTATACGCTTTTGTGGGGCTGGGATCATACATTCTGTACTTTTTCTCAGTACTTACACTTACTTTGATAAAAAGCTCATTCATTCATCTAAACATCATTTATTGGGTGTTAATTAAATATCTCAACTCAGTAAATATTGTTTGAATGAATGCATGCATGAATGAGGGAGTGTGCAACAGGTAGCCTAATGTACCGCCCAATGTGAGAAAACCAAAAACAGAAACACAAAAGCAAGCCAAAAAGTGGACCAGGACTTTCTGTAAAATATCCTGCTTTCTGTTGTATGATGCCATGAAAATCAAGATGCTCCTGAAAGGTCTTAATAGCTGACCAAGAATAGTAAACAATTGAAATTCTCTCAGGCTTCTTCAACCCTATCACTGGACACATTTATACCTCTCAGGAATGATATTAAAAGAAGAGATTAATAAAGCTTTTATAGATGAGTTGATAAATCTCTAAAGATTTAAGTCTTCATCACCTCCTAGGTTTTCTCTATTTTGGGTTTCCAAAAGATTTCAATAAACCACAGGATACTTAAAAATTAGACATTCTCTTTCTTACCTTGACGTTTTTTGATGGTAAACACCTTTTTATTGTCTCCATAGTGCTGCCCAATTTCCACCAGTACAGTACTTAAGTGAATTTTGCTCTGGATTTTGGGATATATAAGATGTAATTGAATTGTTTGTATATGTTTTAGAATTCTTCAAAAGGGCCTGGCCATGGAAATGCATTGAATATTACTTAAATAACTAAAGTAACTTCCTCAGAATTATTATTCTATTCTGGTTAGGATACTATCTGCTCTGGTTTGTTAAAATTTCCCTTTAGAGTGGTTTTAATTTTGTTTCTGATAGGGTCCTAGGCTTTATTGCCACACCCATCCTGCATCTGTTTTTCTTTGAATTACTCTCCTTGCAGTTTCTGATTCATACAGGGCCTTACAGGTTAGTGACAACCTGGCCATCACAACGCTGGGAAGGACAGGCCTACTTTTCAGAGGTGTTGATGTTTTCTGTACCTGAAGGTTTTCAAGAGATATCAATCTTCCTCACCACCTCCCTTGGCCCTCTTAATGGACTAAGCAATTCCTCATGAAATTTCTGTAGGATATCTGTACCAACTTCTCAATATTGTTCCATCCTGAGTCTAAATTCCTGGCCTCAAGGTAATGTTAGATTTCTAGCTCCAGCCCCTATTTACATAAGGCCTATACTAAGGAACGGAACCCACAGACATCAGTCCGCTCTTCTTTCTCTGGATTTAATTTCTCTGTTACTTTCTGAAACATGCAGGTGTTCCTTTCTTTCTTTTAATCTCAGCTATGTGCTTTTAACTTTTTCAAAATTGACCCAGAATTTACATGTGTCTCCAGTAAGAGTACATTAAATTGAACTTAGTCTGCTATTCTACTGGCATGTTTGAGATCCAGATAATTTGCTACTTAACTGGATTCAATGACCTGTATATTTCAGGCATCTAAAACTCACCCTGTTCCAAATTTCCCTCCTTATAGTTAGTAATTTTCTTGGGAATCTGGATGACATTAAATGGAATAAAGTTAGTGAGTGGCCCAGGAATGCCTGAACGTTTGTTTGTCAGAGTGGCCAGGGAAAGTTAAGCAAGGAAGAAAAGCAAATGAAAAACAGAATCACATTATTATGGCTGAGTTTACTCCCAGGATTCCATGCAGAGCTCTCTGTAGAGCTGGGTTGGGTTATAACTTATGCCAGAGCTCTACGTGGGGCTGACACCATCTCATGCCAAGCTCTCAGTTCTGGGCTCACATCATCTCTGGTCCACTCTGTGGAGTGGAAACTTTGGAGGAATGGCCAATGTGTTCCACGGCATAGGAAGAGGGAAATTGTGAATGTGACTTTCTAAATTGTGGAGGAACTAACCACTGTAAATGTGCCTTGAACTACGTTGTTTAATTTGACCAGTCAGATCAATGACTTTCCCCTTGAATGAAATGCTGCTACGTATATGGGCAGAAAAAGAAAACTGGTATAAGGAATAGATAGCTAGTGGGAAGCAGCCACATAGCACAGGGAGATGCGCTCGGTGCTTTGTGACCACCTAGAGGGGTGGGATAGGGAGGGTGGGAGGGAGGGAGATGCAAGAGGGAGGAGCTATGGGGACATATGTATAACTGATTTACTTTGTTATAAAGCAGAAACTAACACACCATTGTAAAGCAATTATACTCCAATAAAGATGTTAAAAAAAAAAAACTGGTATAAGGAGATGGAGAGACTGGGAGTCTTATTTTCCCACCAATTAACTTTGCCTCTGACCATGACCTTCCCTTTGAGTCTCCTAGACCTTGGGGATGATCGCAGCCCCTTGGGTTGGGTGATGGCAACCCCATCTTCACTAGAACCTCTATAGTTAACTTTGATTTTTCCCACTCCGTCTATCCATCCCATGTATGCAGTCAGATATTTGATCTTGGACTTTTCCTGACAAAATATGCTTGAATATAACCATTTCTTTTCACTCCCACTGCTACTGCTATTGTCACTGCCTTACTAGGGCTTTATCTTGAAGTTCTTTATATAAATATATAAATATCTATATATAAATATAATATACAAATAAATAAAATATAATATTAATTCTGATGATTTTAAAGTCTTTTCTTGATAAAGACTTTTGCTGATAAAGATACACAATATCTTATATAAATATTTTTGTATTATCTGTTCTTTTCTTAGAATTTTAGCCATATGATTCTATCTCTTGGTTTGTCTAGAACTTTTTGATTGAATGCTGGCTATTTTATTTGGCTTTTTCTGTTTTTCTCAGTGGAAACGTTGTTTTGCTTCAAAATATTTTATTCTACCTGGAAGTAGCAAATCTTCAAATTACAATTTTTTAAATGCTTTCAAATATCAATACTATAGGTGTCACAAAATCTAGAAAAATGACATTTAAAAATTAACTACTGCCAGATGTGTCTCTATAAAACTTTTCCCCCACTCTTTTAGCTATATATTCTTTAACTGCCTCCTCATGCGAGAGTTTATGTATTTTCGAAATAATATTTTAAGAAATAAACTCTGTAGTTTTTAGACATAGATTTCTTGTACCATGGTTGATTAGAATTTGCTTCTAGTTATTAATAGTTTAGAAAAGTTTATTTCAGCTTCACAATTTATTATTGATAATGTCATATTAATTTTTATTGTTAACTTTGAGAAAACCTCTATGGATTACTTCCTCATAAGTATTTACTATTATAAATGCATTACTGATTTCAGTACTGCTATAGGTTTGTGCATTACAGGGATTCTGATAAAATACTCATTCACACCATTCCATTACACACATTGTTCATGGAGTATATTCATTCATTTATTTATTTATTTATTTATTTTTGGCTGTCTTGAGTGTTTGTTGCTGTGCGCAGGCTTTCTCTACTTGCAGGGACTGGGGGCCACTCTTCGTTGTGGTGCACAGGCTTCTCATTGCGGTGGCTTCTCTTGTTGCAGAGCACGGGCGCTAGGCACGGAGGCTTCAGTAGTTGTGGCTCGCAGGCTCAATAGTCGTGGCTCACGGGCTCTAGAGCGCAGGTTCCGTAGTTGTGGCACACCGGCTTAGTTGCTGCGTGGCATGTGGGATCTTCCCAGACCAGGGCTCGAACCCGTGTCCCCTGCATTGGCAGGTGGCTTCTTAACCACTGAGCCATCAGGGTAGCCCCTGGAGTATATTCTTGACAGAAGAAAATTTCCGTTTTGACTAAGCATTGATGAGAACTGAATCTTTGACTTATCTTTCACATGCCTGATGATTGAAATAATTTTCCACAGAATAGCTTCTGGTTTTGTACTTTTCAGTTCTTTTTTTCTTCTTCAAACGCACATGCTTTGAGAGCTGTGAAGTGCAAGACACGGCTATATTGTAAGGTGGTTTTTGTCCTTATGCTTCTGTGTCTTGTGCTAGGTTAAGTCAGTAGAGTAGTCAGTATGAGTACTGGAAGTTATTCCTGTAATGGGATAGTATATAGTCAATTACATATGGCGGTATCTGAAAATCACATAATAGCCTCCCTTAAAACATCTCCTTAGGGCTTCCCTGCTGGCTCAGTGGTTGAGAGTCCACCTGCCGACACAGGGGACACGGGTTCGTGTCCCGGTCCGGGAAGATCCCACATGCCACGGAGCAGCTAGGCCTGTGAGCCATGGCCGCTGAGCCTGTGCGTCCAGAGCCTGTGCTCGACAACGGGAGAGGCCACAACAGTGAGAGGCCCGCGTACCACAGAAAAAAGAAAATCTCCTTAGCCAGATTTCAGAAAAGCCTGTGGCCATTCCAATATGATCCAACATAGCAGAATATGATAGAAGGAAAATTGGCAGAGAAAGAGACGCTGGTCTTACCTGATGGAAGTTAAAATATCTCACTTTTGACAGTTTTGCAAAAACTTATAATTCCATGAACTAATTTCTAGGGTTCTTCATAGAACCTAAAAAGGAACCCATAGAGTTGTGGAACAACAATAGAAGCTGCTGTGATGAGAAGCCCGGGCACCGCAACAAAGAGTAGTGCCCGCTCGCCACAACTAGAGAAAGTCTGCACGCAGCATTGAAGACCCAACGTGGCCAAAATAAAAATAAATAAAGATAAATAGATTTATTTTTAAAAAAGTAATACTCAGGTTTGAGGCATGAGAAATATGATGAGGAGAAATTAGCTAATCCTTTCAGAACTTTTAAAATATCAAACTCAGTCTCTAAGACTTTAGCATTATATACAACATTGGTTACTTATTAGTGGTTTGGGAAGGCCAATTTAAAATTTTCTGATCTTACTGTATTGAAATTCACGGCCCTAATGTTTTCCACATTGACTATATGAATGATGAAGTAAAGTCAATCATGTATTTCCTTTCCAACTGGACAGAAAACAAAAATTTTTAAAGTGTTTGGACTACTGACCTTTGATTTCTTCTAAGGCAAGTGTATAGGTAATTTTTATTCCCTGATTAGGAGAAAAATGGTGGAAGAGGGCAGGGTTAAGAATTAAGATTTCAAGAGCGTGAGAGGTAGATGGCCAACCAGAGTTCCTAAGGTTCGGTGCCTGTAACTGTTGCCGCCGCTTAAGCCTGCCAAAGCAGTGGTACGGCTGCTGCCCTCGTACTTGCTACCTCTAGAAACATTCTTGCCAGTAGTGGCAGCAGCGGGACTCAATTACCCCCTTTTCTCGCTCTCTCCAGAAGCTCCAGATGGCGTCTTCTGTGGGCAACGTGGCCGACAGCACAGAACCAACGAAACGTATGCTTTCCTTCCAAGGGTTAGCTGAGTTGGCACATCGAGAATATCAGGCAGGAGATTTTGAGGCAGCTGAGAGACACTGCATGCAGCTGTGGAGACAAGAGCCAGACAATACTGGAGTACTTTTATTACTTTCATCTCTACACTTCCAGTGTCGAAGGCTGGACAGATCTGCCCACTTTAGTACTCTGGCAATTAAACAGAACCCTCTTCTGGCAGAAGCCTATTCGAATTTGGGGAATGTGTACAAGGAAAGAGGGCAGTTGCAGGAAGCAATGGAGCATTACCGGCATGCATTGCATCTCAAACCAGATTTCATCGATGGTCATATTAACCTGGCAGCCGCTTTGGTAGCAGCAGGCGACGTGCAAGGGGCAGTACAAGCTTACGTCTCTGCTCTTCAGTGCAATCCTGATTTGTACTGTGTTCGCAGTGACCTGGGGAACCTGCTCAAAGCCCTGGGTCGCTTGGAAGGAGCCAAGGCATGTTATTTGAAAGCAGTGGAGATGCAACCGAACTTTGCAGTAGCTTGGAGTAATCTTGGCTGTGTTTTCAATGCACAAGGGGAGATTTGGCTTGCAATTCATCACTTTGAAAAGGCTGTCACCCTTGACCCCAATTTTCTGGATGCTTATATCAATTTAGGAAATGTCTTGAAAGAGGCACGGATTTTTGACAGAGCTGTGGCAGCTTACCTTTGCACCCTAAGCTTGAGCCCAAATCATGCAGTGGTGTGTGCCAACCTGGCTGGTGTATACTATGAGCAAGGCCTGATGGATCTGGCAATAGACACCTACAGGCGAGCTATTGAACTGCAACCACATTTCCCTGATGCTTACAGCAACCTAGCCAACGCTCTGGAAGAGAAGGGCCCTGTTGCCGAAGCAGAAGATTGTTATAACACAGCTCTGCGGCTGTGCCCCACCCATGCAGACTCTCTGAATAACCTAGCCAATATCAAAGGAGACCAGGGAAACATTGAAGAGGCAGTTCGCTTGTATCGTAAAGCATTAGAAGTCTTCCCAGAGTTTGCTGTTGCCCATTCAAATTTAGCAAGTGTATTGCAGCAGCAGGGAAAACTGCAGGAAGCTCTGATGCATTATAAGGAGGCTGTTCGAATCAGTCCTACCTTTGCTGATGCCTACTGTAACATGGGAAACACTCTAAAGGAGATGCAGGATGTTCAGGGAGCCTTGCAGTGTTATACTCGTGCCATTCAGATTAGCCCTGCACTTGCGGATGCCCACAGCAATCTGGCTTCCATTCACAAGGATTCAGGGAATATTCCAGAAGCAATTGCTTCTTATCGCACTGCTCTGAAGCTTGAACCTGACTCTCCTGACGCTTATTGTGATTTGGCTCATTGCCTGCAGATTGTCTGTGATTGGACAGACTATGATGAGCGAATGAAGAAGTTGGTCAGCATTGTGGCCGACCAGCTGGAGGAGAATAGGTTGCCTTCTGTGCAGCCTCATCATAGTATGCTCTATCCTCTTTCTCATGGCTTCAGGAAGGCTATTGCTGAGAGCCATGGGAACCTCTGCTTGGACGAGATCAGTGTCCTTCATAAACCACCGTACGAACATCCAAAAGACTTGAAGCTCAGTGATGGTCGACTGCGTGTAGGATACGTGAATTCTGACTTTGGGAATCATCCTACTTCTCATCTTATGCAGTCTATTCCAGGCATGCACAATCCTGATAAATTTGAGGCCTTCTGTTATGCCCTGAGCCCAGATGACGGCACAAACTTCCGAGCGAAGGTGATGGCAGAAGCCCATCATTTCATTGATCTTTCTCAGATTCCATGCAATGGGAAAGCAGCTGATTGCATCCATCAAGATGGTATACACATCCTTGTAAATCTGAATGGTTATACCAGGGGTGCTCGAAATGAACTCTTTGCTCTCAGGCCAGCTCCTATTCAGGCAATGTGGCTGGGCTACCCTGGGACCAGTGGCGTGCTTTTCATGGATTATATCATCACTGATCAGGAAACTTCACCTGCTGAAGTTGCTGAGCAGTATTCTGAGAAACTGGCTTATATGCCCCATACTTTCTTTATTGGTGATCATGCCAATATGTTCCCTCACCTGAAGAAGAAAGCAGTCATCGATTTTAAGTCCAATGGGCACATTTATGACAATCGGATTGTGCTGAATGGCATCGACCTCAAAGCATTTCTTGATAGTCTCCCAGATGTGCAGATTGTCAAGATGAAATGTCCTGATGGAGGAGACAGTGCAGACAGCAGTAATACAGCTCTTAATATGCCTGTCATTCCTATGAATACTACTGCAGAGGCAGTTATTGAAATGATTAACAGAGGACAAATTCAGATAACAATTAATGGATTCAGTCTTAGCAATGGACTGGCAACTACCCAGATCAACATTAAGGCTGCCACTGGAGAGGAGGTTCCCCGTACCATTATTGTAACCACACGTTCTCAGTACGGGTTACCGGAAGATGCCATCGTGTACTGTAACTTCAATCAGTTATATAAAATTGACCCATCTACTTTGCAGATGTGGGCAAATATTCTGAAGCGTGTTCCCAATAGTGTACTGTGGCTGTTGCATTTTCCAGCAGTAGGAGAACCTGATATTCAACAGTATGCACAAAATATGGGCCTTCCCCAGAACCGTATCATTTTTTCACCTGTTGCTCCTAAAGAGGGACATGTTCGGAGAGGCCAGCTGGCTGATGTCTGCTTGGACACTCCACTGTGTAATGGACACACCACAGGGATGGATGTCCTTTGGTCAGGGACACCCATGGTGACTATGCCAGGAGAGACTCTTGCTTCCCGAGTTGCAGCTTCCCAGCTCACTTGTTTAGGCTGTCTTGAGCTTATTGCTAAAAATAGACAAGAATATGAAGACATAGCTGTGAAACTGGGAACTGATCTAGAATACCTGAAGAAAATTCGTGGCAAAGTCTGGAAGCAGTCAACATCTAGCCCTCTGTTCAACACCAAACAATACACAATGGATCTAGAGCGGCTCTATCTACAGATGTGGGAGCATTACGCAGCTAGCAACAAACCTGATCACATGATTAAGCCTGTTGAAGTCACTGAGTCGGCCTAAATAATGACTGTGTGCACAGGAGAATTACCCTGTACCTGAGCCTCAACCTTCTGGGGGAAAGGGCACTACTTTCTCCTTATCTGTACAATACCATGTTGCAGATGGGTGACAGACAATGATAAGAAATAGCACAGCCAGACTTGCTTCCTGCATGATCATGATCACGATAGGGAGAGACACAAGAGATGGGAAACTGCTGTTCCACAAGGAGTCTCCGTAGAATTTTGCAGCAGCCAGGTGTCTGGAAGGTCTGGAAGGTAAGTCTGGAAGGTCTGATCTCCCTTGGTCTTCCATGGGTTGGATGGTTAGTGTGGAAGGGAGATAGAGATTGCCCAGCCGTTTTGTGATTATCATGGATTGATGGAGTCTTCTGAATTAATATTTTTCTTTATATTTTGGGTATTGGAGCTTTTAAAAATGTTTGGTTTCAGGTATTTTTATTCATGTGAAGTGTATATGATTCTCTTGAGATAAGGTTTTAAGCTAAAATATTCCTTGTTTTAGTTTCTGAACTCTACAGATTAATGGGGACTTTGCTGGTGTAGCCTTTTTATAGGTTTTATAAACCACTGGAGCCTATATCAGTCATTTTAGTGTCTGACATAGTGTTTGGAACTATCAGTGCTTTGTTGGTTTATAGATGATGGCTTAAATTCTTTTCCTGGTCCGTTTCCTTCTTCCCTTCCCCCGCCTTTAAAAATTCTCCTGTAACTTGGCGAACAAAAAACCAAGTCTGATTCAAAACCTCCCAGAGTGTTTCTCTTAAACACATCATCTGGTGCCAAATGAAGATTCTTAGGAGTGATTATTAATTCTGAAGGGCACAGTTGTGGTACTGTCACTGATGATAATAGTAATGGATTTTGGCCCAGAGTTTTGACCTATTTCACCAATGTTTCACCGTTGACTGCCCCTCTATGCTGCTTCCAAAAGTGATAGTGTGTGATAAGATATTTACTTTCATTTATAAAGTTTGTTTTTTTTTTTAGTGAGTCCTGTTCTTCCTTTTTCTTTCAGCAGAAATGAAATCCCAGGTAAGTATAAGTATTCAAATATTTGATCAGTAAGTCACAGTTATCTCCAGTACATTAAATAACTTTCATCAAAAAACATGTTATAGGTACAAAGCTCTGAAGGACCAGCTATGTATATGATAATTATGTTTCACACCTTCCAGGGTATTATATATAATAACTTGTCTTCTGGACGTGGTCTTGAAGTCTTTATGGATTCAGCCTCAGTAGTAGTGAACTGCACTGCTACTTGGTTTGGAGTACAAATTAGACTTTAGCCCTCCTGGAAGTTGAGTTTTTGGTATTGAAAAGCATAGGAATGAAATTATTGTATTTCAACAAAGGATCGAGGGCTTGAGGCTTAAACAAGGCAACATATGTGTGGGAAGCAGTCAGCCTTGAGAGCAGGTAAGGACATGCCAGGCATGCGGCCACTGCTCGAAGGGACTGTCCCTACTTGTTCCCCTCCTTGTTCCATTCCATGGGAGATAAATCACCAGGGCCCAGAGATCAGAAAGAATGTAAAATGAGACAAGCAAAGCTGTCTCCCCCCTGCACATGCAGGTTATTTTTGATGCTTCTGGGTTCATGGATTTCCTCCCAGGGAAGTTAACCTTGAGCCGAGACAGTCTGTAGATAATGTAAACCACCATCTGGAAGCCTTCCTTTTTCTAGTCTAGATAATCAGCAACTGTAGCATAATAAAATTTGCCTTGCAACCATCAGTTGTCTTGGTCCTTCTGACCCCATTCGTCGGTGCTACTTCAGTTCCTTACCCCTTCCCTTCTGACCCAGGGCGGTGAGATCCTCTTTCTCCGGCTGGTCCGCGGCAAGTGGCACTCGAACAGGGACCTGAAGCGTGAAGGCAATTAAAAGAAAAAGAAAGTGCAGGTAAGAGAACCCTTATGCAAAATATGTGTGGCCACCAGTAAAAGTGAAACGAATAGAGGCATAAGGCAATAGTCAGAAGTAAAATAAGATGAGGCAAAAGGGCTCAAAGGAGTGTGAATTATTTGCTCAGGTTTTACTTACGATGCTTAAAGCTCGGGGTAATTAAGTTTCTACCTCACGGTTGACTGAATTTTTACAGCATATCCGTGGTGTATCTCCCTGGTTTCCTGATGGCGGCTCTGTTGACATAGAAATCTGGCAGAAAGTTGGAGAAGATTTAAAAAATTATTATGAGTCTCGAGGGCCTCCTCATACTCCTGTTGTTACATATAGTTTGTGGACTCTGATAAAAATATGTTTAGATTCTTCTCATGATAGTGTTGATTTGAATGTAAAGTCAGAAAAACATAAGCCTCTGACAGAAGGAGAGACTGTATTATCAGCTACTGTGTCGCCACTTCCTAAACCGAAAGAGCTAATTAATTTAAATATTTTAGATGAAGAGGAACATTTTGACTTAACAGATGAGGCTTGTAAACATAAAAGAGAGAAATATCCTGAGGATGATTTTCTAATGGCTATGATAGATAAGTCAGTGAAAAAGCTGCAGGTTAATACGGACTGTCTTCCTCAAAAATCTACATCTGTAAAAATGCTCAGTCCCTTGCAGCGCGCGGTACAAGGAGCAATAAAACGAGGAGAAGATCCTATTTTCTGTTGTCCCGTCATAGAAAGACCTGATCCTAATAATCCTCAACAAGCTACTAGGGAGCATCAGGCTCTCCCTTTTAAAGTTTTGAAAGATTGAAAATCTGCCTGTGCTCAGTATGGGCCCACTGCTCCTTTTACTACTGCTATGGTTGACAGGAGAAGCTCTTCCCCCCGCCGATTGGAAGTCTGTTGCACGAGCTTGTTTAAATGGTGGAGATTATTTAATATGGAAGTTTGATTTTTATGAACGGGCTGCTGAACAAGCAGAAAAGAATGCTGCCCATAATATTCCAGTTGATTCTCATATGCTGATTGGGGAAGGACAATATCTTTCTTCACAAGATCAATTAACTTATCCCTTTGTAGCTCATCCTCAAATAAATCATTTGGCATTACAAGCCTGGAGGAAATAACCTTCTACACACAAAACTGAGGATCTTTCAACAATTAGACAGGGACCTGATGAACCATATGCTGATTCTGTAGATAGGTTGTCACAGGCGGTGGGGAGACTCATTGTCGACGGACTCACTGGTACAACTGTAGTAAAGCAGCTTGCTTTTGAGAATGCTAATAATGCACGTCAGGCTGCGATTCGACCTTGGAGAAAACGGGGAACATTGGAGGACTATATTCGCCTTTGTGCAGACATTGGGCCTACTTATATACAGGGTGCTGCTGTGGCTGCAGCATTAACTAAAGTGGGGTCTAAAAACAATCAAAAGAAAACAAAGACTTGTTTTAAATGCGGAAAGGCAGGTCATACTGCTAGAGAATGTAGATCTTTTAATTCTAACCCTAGTCCTCCTTCCCTACTCAGAAACCTCCAGATGGTCAGAAAATCCCTGGTTTATGCCCTAAATGCAATAGGGGAAAACATTGGGCACAAGGTGGTTGGTCACTGGCCCACAAGGATGGGCCACCACTGTCGGGGAACTCCTCCCGGGGCCTTCCCCGGCCCCAACAAATAATAAGGGCAATGTCTGTGTATCCTCCTCAAATTATCAATCAGACATTAACCAAAAACAAAAACATACAATATCCTCGCTCTCCAGAGCAACACCAGGAAGCGCAGGACTGGAGCTCAGTACCTCCGCCCAATATGTATTAACTCCTGAAATGGGTCCTCAGGCCCTCTCTACGGGCATCTGTGGACCTTTACCCAAGGGTTTGATGGGACTATTATTGGGAAGAAGTAGTGTCACCATGAAAGGTTTAACTATTATGCCAGGAGTCACAGATTCTGACTACGAAGGAGAAATAAAAGTCATGGCACAAACTATTAAAAATATAATAACTATTTCTTCTGGTGATAAAACTGCACAATTGCTACTTTTGCCCTTTGTACCTCATGGACAAATTGGACAACATCAAAAGAGAGAAACAAAGGCTTTTGGATCGTCTAATGCTGCCTACTGGATTCAGAAGATAGGGAAAGAACGTCCAGAAATGAAATGAACCATTAATGGAAAGGTTTTTTCAGGTTTCTTAGACACTGGAGCTGATGTCTCTGTTATGACGCAGATACACTGGCCTAAACGTTGGCCCATTAGTCCTACTATTACAGAACTTCACGGAATAGGACAAAGTTCTTCTCCTATGAAAAGTAGTCAGTTTTTATTATGGCAGGATAGTGAGGGCCATTCAGGATACTTCCAGCCTTATGTTTTGCCTGGGCTGCCTTTAAACCTCTGGGGCCGAGATATAGTAAAAGAAATGGGAGTATTACTTTATAGTCCAAACTCTCAAGTCTCTAATATGATGTTGGATCAAGGATTTCTTCCCACAGAAGGGCTGGGACCAAATCAACAAGGAACTGTCTATCTTATTGATGTGAAAATAAAAAATGATAGACAAGGGCTTCCCTGGTGGCGCAGTGGTTGGGAGTCCGCCTGCCGATGCAGGGGACACGGGTTCGTATCCCGATCCGGGAGGATCCCACATGCCGCGGAGCGGCTGGGCCCGTGAGCCATGGCCGCTGAGCCTGCGCGTCCGGAGCCTGTGCTCCGCAACGGGAGAGGCCACAACAGTGAGAGGCCCATATACCGCAAAAAAAAAAAAAAAAAAAAAAAAAAAAAATTATAGACAAGGTTTGGGTTTTCCTTAGGGGCCTTGGATTCTCCTCCACTCACTGCTGATCCAATTACTTGGCTGACTGATGACCCTGTATGGGTGGACCAATGGCCCCTCACAAAGGAGAAATTAGAAGCTGCAGAACAATTAGTACTGGAACAATTAGGGCATTTAGAAATTTCCAGTAGTCCTTGGAATACTCCTATTTTTATTATCAAGAAAAAATCTGGAAAATATAGGTTATTACAGGATCTAAGAGCTGTTCATAAAACTATGCTAATAATGGGAGCTCTTCAACCAGGCCTACCCTCTCCAACAGCCATACCACACAATTATCATCTTTTAGTTATAGATTTAAAAGGTTGTTTTTTCACTATTCCTTTGTTTCCTGAAGATAGAAAACATTTTGCTTTTAGCTTGCCTTCCTTAAATTTTAAGGAAGCCATGGGGAGATTTCAATGGAAAGTATTGCCTCAGGGCATGGCAAATAGTCCTACATTATGCCAAAAATATGTGGCTCAGGCCTTGACTCCTGTGAGAAAAAGGTTTCCATCGTTATATCTCATACATTATATGGATGATATACTTTTAGCCACTGATAATATTTCTTTATTAGAGACTGCTTTTCAATTTTTACAACAGTCCTTACAATCATTTGGCTTGGTCATTGCCTCAAAAAAGATTCAAAGACAATCTCCATTTTTATATTTGGGGAAATATATTGATAACACTACTATTAGGCCTCAAAAACTGCAAATTCGAGTTGATAATTTAAAAACATTAAATGATTTTCAAAAATTACTTGGAGATATTAATTGGCTAAGGCCTTCCTTAAAACTTACTACTGCTCAATTATATAGCCTTTGTTTGATATTCTTAAAGGTGACTCAGATCCTTCTTCTTCATGCTCTGTGACTCCAGAAGGATTTCAAGCTTTACAAATAGTCAGTAGATCTATCAGTTCTACACAATTAACTAGAACTCATACTCACCTTCCAATTTTCTTAATAATTTGTCCAACTCCTCATGTTCCTGCTGCCGTCTTATGGCAAACTGTTGGAATTATTGAATAGATTCATATGAAAACTACACCCTCTAAAGTTATTAACCCTTATTATGAACTTATTAGTAATTTAATAATGCAAGGTAGAACTAGATGCTTACAACCTATAAGTATAGAACCTTCTCAAATTATTATCCCTTATTCAGTTAGTCAACAAAATTGGCTTTTTCAACATAGTAATGAATGGGGTCTTGCTCTTGCAGGATTTTCAGGTACCTTGGAATGCCATTACCCTGCTGATAAATTGATCCAATTCAGCAAACTTAACTCATATCTTTCCTTCTATAATTAGGCAACAGCCTGTTCGTCATGTACCTTTGGTTTTTACGGACGGTTCTTCTTCAGGAGTGGCTACTGTAATCATTGACGACGGAACAAACCTCATTAAAGAGACTTCCTTGACTTCAGCTCAACGTGTTGAACTGTATGCTGTCATTATGTCTTTTAAACATTTGCCTTCTATATCTTTTAATTTGTTTTCTGATAGTAAATATCTCATTAGCTTATGATTTCTTCTGGAGACTGCGACCATAGGACATACTAATGACCCTGAATTATCATCCTCTTTTCGTTTGCTTCAACAGCTTATTCGTTCCCATGATGGTCCTGTTGCAGGTCTGTATATCCGTGCTCATTCTAACTTGCCTGGTCCATTGACTAAACTTAATGCAACTGCAGGTGTTTTAACTCGATCTAAACGTGATCTTTATCCTGTACATTTTCCTCCCAAGAATAGAGTTGAAGTTACTCCTCCTCCTCAATCTCTTTTCCCCAAAGCAGGACATGTCCCAATTTACCATACTCCTCCTTTCCGTTCGTCATGCTGTCAAGAATGGCTAATGTACTGCATTCATTATCTTCATACTGTTGATACTCATGGTCCATGTCCTGGACACCCTCATAATACGGTAAGTTATGATCAAACTGCTTCACAAGCAGCACAGCCGTTGCACGCTCTACACCGTCGGTCGGCGGCTACATTACACACACTATTTTCCCTTACTCGTGAAGCGGCCCGACAAATTGTTAAGCAATGCCCACAGTGCTTCCCTCACCTTCCTGTTCCACATTATGTTGTTAATCCTCGTGGATTATTACCTAGACATTTATGGCAAATGGATGTTACTCATATCCCGTCTTTTGGGAAATTGCAGTTTGTTCATGTCACTATCGATACTTATTCTGGTTTCCTCTGTGCTACAGCACAGACCGGAGAAGCTACTAAACATGTTATCACTCATTTATTACACTGTTTTGCTTTCATGAACCTTCCCAAAATTATTAAAACAGATAATGGGCCCGCTTACTCTAGTGCTGCTTTTGCAACATTTTGTAATTCATTACAAAATTACCCATATTACAGGTATTCCATATAACCCTCAAGGACAAGGTATTATAGAACGTGCAAATAGATCTTTAAAGCTAACTATTGAAAAAATAAAAGGGGGGAATTGTCTAGAACAACGCCACATAACCTTATAAATCATGCTCTGTTTATTTTAAGTGTTCTCACTGTTGACAAATTTGGCTGCTCTGCAGGGGGAAGGTTGGTGGCTGAGCCAAGATTGGCCTCTCAATCTCCGGAGGTCCTCTGGAAAGATCCGTTAACCAGCACTTGGCGTGGTCCTGATCCTGTGTTGATTTGGGGACGTGGTCACGTGTGTATCTTTCCCAGATCAGCGCCTGGACCTTGCTGGCTTCCTGAGCGCTTAGTCAAACAAATAGATGGCTCGCCACAGCTCACCTAGTTCAGAAGATGAAGAAGCTCTGCACCTCTCCGGAAAATTTGACAGTGTTGATTCAGAAGAAGAAGAAGAAGAGGAGAGCACTTGCCAGGACGACTCAAAAGAGTGATGTTCCAACTTGGGGACAAATTAAACAACTGGTTTCACGAGCTCAAGAGTTAGTGAAACAACAGAATAATCCAGTTACACCTGTAACTTTATTTTTGGCTACGTTGGCAACCATTTCATGTGTTCCCTCTGTTAATGCAGCAACTTACTGGGCCTATGTACCTGATCCTCCACTATTACAACCCATATCTCGGTCTGAAGCAGAGTTTCCTGTATTTTACAGTGATAACTGTTTATGGGCTTCTTATTGGGAATATAAAACAAATCAGTATGTCTGTAAATTGTACTAACTGGTTTAGTACCCATCCTGTCTGTCTTAGCCCATTGAACCTGGAAACTGGTTGTGTAAAGGCTATTAGTTATGAGCATACAGATGTTTATGAGGGAACGGATCAATCAATTAGTTTGTCAGGCTCTCCAGGCATCCTTCGTTTTACAGGAACCAACATTACTCTTACGTGCCTGGCTACCAGCCAACGAGAGGATCTTAGGGATACCATCATTTGGTATAAAATGGGCAACCTATTAATATTAGAGGTCAAATCTCATACGCCTCACCACTTAGCGATTCTGCTATTACTATAGCCAAGGTTACAGGTGAAGATTCAGGAAATTATTTCTGTATGAAGCGTTTACTTGGAGGACAAGGGATATTTATAGCTGGACATAAGGTTACTATTCTTAACAGAAAATCAAAAAATCAATTTCCTCCTTTTATGACCGTTAACTTTCCTGGATCCACTTTTGAACGTTGCAATGCATCTTGGAATAATAACCAAATATGGTGTACTATAGATTATACCAAGGTGTCAATTCTTATCTCTTCTATTCCCATCATAGATAGGTTTATCACATTTCAAAAGAACTGGGATATATGGAAACTAGCTCTAACTTATTCCAATACACCTGTTATAACTTGTGTTGCTCCTCCATATACACGTTTGTGTGGTTCTATTAACATTGGTAATTCTTCCAAAGGAGGATATAATATTAGCTGTGTTAATTGTACTTTTAGCAGTTGTATGTTCCCTTCTGCAGGAACGCAATCTGTGCTTATACTAAAGCAACCCATTATGTTATGGTGCCTGTACATCTGAGAGAACCTTGGTATGAAGATAGTGGAGTACAGGCATGGGTGGAACTCTCTAAAGCCTTGCAGAGAAGGAGACGCTTTCTTGGGTGGCTAATAGTAAGTTTACTCGCCTCGGCTGCTCTGTCTGCTACCGCGGCTACTGCCGGTCTTGCTCTTTCACAGAGTATTTATCATGCTCACTTTGCTAATCAGTTCTCTCAACATACCAGTCTTGCTTTATCTTTACAAAGTCACATAGATTTACAGATTAATAACAAGTTAGATGAATTTAAAAAGGCAATTTTGGGGATTGGAGATCAGATGGCAGCATTAAAATTGAGGATGCGTTTAGCTTGTCATGCAAAGTATACATGGGTGTTTGTTACTCCTTGAAAGTACAATGACTGTATTTGGGAATGGGAAAAAGTAAAAATGCATCTGCTGAGTGTTTGGTCAGATAATAATATTAGTCTTGAACTTAAGAAATTAAATGCTGAAATTCAGGGTATACAAAATGCACATCTTGATGATATTTCGCCAGTAGATGTAATTCAAACTTTACTGGACCATTGAAAGTGGTTAAATCCTCAGTCTTGGATTACCGGAAGGTTGTCAGGATTTATTACCCTGGCCATAATTTGCCTATTATTGATATGAATCTTCTCATGTCTGTTTCGTATCCTCATGCAACAGTATACTACTCTCGGCACTTAACTTCATGGAATTATTTTGCAGCAAAAGTTAAAAAATAAAAAAGGGAGACCTGTGGGAAGCAGTCAGCCTTGAGAGCAGGTAAGGACATGCCAGGCATGCCGCCGCTGCTCGAAGGGACTGTCCCTACTTGTTCCCCTCCTTGTTCCATTCCATGGGAGATAAATCACCAGGGCCCAGAAATCGGAAAGAATGTAAAATGAGACAAGCAAAGCTGTCTCCCCACTGCACATGCAGGTTATTTTTGATGCTTCTGGGTTCATGGATTTCCTCCCAGGGAAGTTAACCTTGAGCCGAGACAGTCTGTAGATAATGTAAACCACCATCTGGCAACCTTCCTTTTTCTAGTCTATATTATCTGCAACTGTAGCATAATAAAATTTGCCTTGCAACCATCAGTTGTCTTGGTCCTTCTGACCCCATTCGTCGGTGCTACTTCAGTTCCTTACCCCTTCCCTTCTGACCCTGGGCGGTGAAATCCTCTTTCTCCAGCTGGTCCGCGGCACACATGAATATATGTTTTTGTCTTGCTGTACTGCACCTGTGCTGTCTAGTAACAGATATTTTGTCTGCTAGTAGTGTTCTAGATTATGTCTTTCCAAAGCGCTGAGGCAGTGCACCTATTCTGTAGTTGCAGCTGATGCCTGAATGTATCCTAGCTGACAAATTATTGATTAATAAGAACTTGAATTTCTGAAAGATTTGTACTGTTAACCAAAATCTGAGCAAGGAGTCTCAAATGTAATTCTTAGCCAGAATTACATGTTAATGAACCACTTAACAGTGTAAATCAAGGAACATCAGTGTAAGGATTTCTTTTAATTTATTTTTTACCTGCTTGAAATATCAGTTAAAGTTTGCCAGCTTGGTTGCAGATGAACGTACGTTTGAAGTTCACCAAACTACTTAATGTGGGATAGGAAAATAGACTTCCAGCGCCCTCAAGGCTGTGACCTTGCAGCCATTTTACATAGCACATCCTCCCCCTATAGGGATGAACCTTTCCCTGGCCCGAAAAGTGGCAGCTCTGTTGAAGCTTTGCTTATTGTAACAGGCTTTTGTTTCCAGGTTACGTGTCTGTGGAAGACTTGATTCTGAATAGAGATATAGATATTACTGGAAACTAATTGTTTTCTCTATTATACTCTGATTTATCAAAAAAGTAAAACATTTAAATTGTGCTACATAAATTCAGAAGTTGTCTTGCAATCTTTAAACAATAAATGAGTTGCCCTTAAAAAAAAAAAGAATTAAGCAGTTAGGCTTTGTGGGCCATATACAGTTTCTGTGACTTCTCCTACGCTTTTTTCTTCAACAACCTTTCTAAACGTGAGAACCATTATTAGCTCACAGTCCCACAGATCCAGGCTGAGAGCCTGATTTGATTTGTGGGCCATTTGTTGCCGATTTCTGCTCTGCGTCCTTACTGATGCAGAGGAGGGGGACCATGTTTGAGTAATCACTTCTTTGAGTCAACTATTTGTCTTCTGGGGCTTGTCCTTACTCTCGTACAGTCTCTAATCAACATGGCATCCAGAGAAATCTTGTTAAAAGATAAGTAAGATCATGTCACTTAAGTCTCTTCAATGGCTCCTTCACAGGAAAAGCAAAGTCCTCAAAGTGCGTCCTCAGCCCTAGAAATGTGGGCCTCTGTTTCCTGTCTGACTGTTTCCTTCTCCTCTCCACTCTGCTCCCTCTGTTTTCCACACACTGACATCCTTTCTGCTCCTTGGATACTCCAAACCCACTCTTTCCTCATTGCCTTTCCATCTGACTGTTCCCTCTGCTTGTACTATTCACTTCCCAGATATGTACCTTGCTCCCTCTCACAACCTTAAGTTCCTCTTATATTTTATCTTCCCCAGAAAGCCCTCATCGATCACTTAGTTTCAGATCGCAGCCTCCTCCTACCAGCTAACACTCTCCATCTCCCTTCTCTACTTGCTGTTTTTCTCCAACACTTACCTGATATACTATCCATTTATTTAATTTTTATTTACATATTTATACTTATGAGTTTTTCTTGGTTTTGTTTTTTTTTTTTTTTTTTTTTTTTTCGGTACGCAGGCCTCTCACTGTTGTGGCCTCTCCCATTGTGGAGCACAGGCTCCGGAAGCACAGGCTCAGCGGCCATGGCTCACGGGGCTAGCCGCTCTGCGGCATGTGGGATCTACCCGGATCGGGGCACGAACCCGTGTCCCCTGCATCGGCAGGCAGACTCTCAACCACTGCGCCACCAGGGAAGCCCTATACTTATGATTTTATATTTGCTTAGTTACTTTTGTCTCCCCCCTCAGCTCAAGAGAGACTATATTCATCTGTGTTAATCACTGCTGTGTTTCTTGAACATGCCTATAAATCATACTGAAGAATGGTGCCTGAAATTTGGTAAGGGAGCAATCAATTTTCTTGGCTGGATGAAGAAATGTGTTCATAAATTAATGAACAGATCTTCGGGGCTTCTGACTTGAGGACTAATGGGAAGAGGATGGCAAATGGTTGGGACAGGGTACTGCAAGAAGTAGTATTTGGAGTACTCTGATAGCTATCCTAACAGATAAGATTGTGTTCGTTTAAGTAGTTTTAATGAGAGAGCTGGGAATTAGACACACAGCATTAAGGTTTTTAGAATGCATTCTGTAGAGTTCTTTTTAAGTCTGTACAAATATCATTGAAAATATATGCATACATATACACCTCTGTTATTTTACTTAGTGCTTTACGAGAGCCCCTCAAGGAAGGAGTAGTAGCAACTCTCAGTATCCTTCCTTTATGATGAGCTTAATTTATTCAAAGTTACATCATAATTTATTTGTAACTGTGAAACTAGACTTAGTTATTGAATACACCCTCCCTAGAAACGTATGACATTAATAAAACCAACAAAACTTTGTTCAGTTTCCAATGATAGACACACTACAGACTCAATTATGGGCCATCCAGTTTAATGAAGGGAAGAAGTGATTGAACAAATATAGAGCAAACAGAATATGAAGTTTTATCCTCCATTAATATTAGTAACGGGTACTGTGGGCTCCAATGCCTTCAAGATAGCGTGAGACCATCATCTCTGTGTCATGGGCAGGGGGATGTTCAGCCAGGATGTCTTTCAGTGTCACTGAGAAAAATTTCCATAATATATAATGATACCTACTGAAACTGATATGGGGCATTTGGGTAATAAGGAATCCATTCGCATATTTTTCCGGAAGCCTTGACTACAAAATGAAGACAGTAGATTTGGACACTTTCAGCCATGAAGCAGTTGTTTGGATATTCATCTTTATGCCTAGTGAAATAAGCTTATTTCATCTCTGCAGCTTCCCATATACCATTTTCCCACCTCTGTTTTATGTTTGGAAAGACTTTTAGAAATTGAAAGTCAAGTTATAAAGTGAGTGACCACTTAAATGATATATGGAATATTATGCTGACTTACAAGACCATGCAGAATTAAATAGGACCCAGTTCAAATGTTTATTTTAACGTGTATGTTGAGGTGGAGTTTTCAAGGTGCCAGAAAACGAGAATTCACCTTCCAGTGTGTGTTCCCAGTTCTGTTCATTGCACAGAATCATCTTCATAAAACATACTGTTTTCTATGTACCTGGTATATATCTCAATTAGTTTGAAGGATTTCTCAGATACCTCTTAATATGTAGTGCTCCAATTCCAATCTTGCCGTGTCCTGTACCAGTGACACAACACACAGGAGTTTTGTTTCTCTTTATTTCTCTGGGTTGTTCAGAACCCAATGAAAGAACAATGGAATGGGATCCAAGAGATCAGGGTTCGTGTCCCAGATTTACCATAAAATAATTGTGTCCTCTTGGGAAAATTATAGTCATTCTAGGTCCCTTTTCTTTACTTTGACAGAGCTGCACTAGATGACCCCAAATAATATAGCACTGTTTCAGTAGTAGCTTAGATGTCATTGGTATTCTGAAACAAATGAAGACAACGACACATGGAGCTGTGCAACATCTCTGTAACTCTGTTGTCTTAGAGTTGCCTGCATTTTACAGATGATAAGATGACTGTGCATAGAAGTAGATGTTTGGAACCAGCGGTTCCAAAGTAAGTGGAGGTAAACCACAGATTTCCTTCCTTCCTGAAGCTCACTTAGCCAAAACATAGGCTTCTGAATATTAAGCTGTAAAGCATATTATCAGTACATTTTAAAAGAAGCTATTCTTCTAGGATTTCCAATTAATAGCAGGAGGTTTGGAAATTCTTAAAAGATCATCTAATTTTGTGAGATTTACAGCTCTATTTTCCTGTCTCATCTAACTAGAACGCAAGAAGTCATCCCTGAACACATCAATTCCGAGAGGGGCAGCTCTGGGCGCACACCCACCCCTCTGCTGTTTTGCTTTCCCCGCAGGATGAGGGCCGCTCACTGGGTCGCGGGGACAGCGCGCTGTCTCAGCTGGGGAAGAGGCGCTTCCTCAGGACACATGCAAAGCCCAAAGTGTGAAAGGAGGCCTTTATTCCATCCTTTGGGGGATTTCTTAATGACGTAAAGCCCAACTTGGTTTCAGATCTGCCTGTCGTTTCCGTGACAGAACCTTCCTGGGGGGTCCACCAGCAGCGGGGTGGCCAGGCGCCACAGGGCTCTGCTCTCCTTCCCAAGCCAGTTCATCTCCATCTGTAGCATTTTCAGAGACACTCTCGGATAGGTTTTCTCCAACAGGTTCTTTTTCCTTCAGTTTATAAAGTCATTCTCCTGCACAAAATAAACAGCCTGAAGACATCACGGAGCCTCTTTTTCTCCCAGGGTCAGGGCCAGCACGGCCCCCAGACCACAGGGGCGCAGGGCCTCACAATGGGCTTCAGGCCTTCCCCTCCCCTCCCGCCCCTCCCACCCCACCCTACCCCTCCCCTCCTCCCCTGCAGAAATCACATCCCTTTCTCCAGACTCCCCACTTCAGCTTGACTTCCAGCAGATCTTTACCCTGCCAGTTAGTAATTCAGGACTAATTAGGTGATTGCTTTCATTTATGGTAGCAGTTGGGGCGGGGGAGGGGATGGAATGGCTTTGCCCCTATTCTTGTTGGAAAAATAAATCACACCCACTGTCACTTGAGATCTTATTTTTGCCGCCAATCAAGCAAATTAGCAGCGTGGTTCATTTTCCCAGCATTCACTCCTGAACAGACGGCAGTGCCCTGGAACGTGGCTTAGAGCTGTGTGGTGAGTGCAATTGTTTGGGGCTGTTTGTGCCCACAATGACAGGAGAGGCCTGTCTCCCAAAAGAAGAGTGGCCCTTGTCTTGCTTAGGCCAACGAGCTGCCCAGAGCGCTGCCCGCCTGGCTTCTGAGGAAGATGTACTCCGCCATCTAGTGGATATGGGGGCTCACTGCAGTGTGCTCGCTCTCGCGCCTTTCCTTCTGGCCGGTAAGAACAAGCAATAATGGTTCTTGTAAGTTCCTAAAAATAGGGAGGTCTCATTATATCACCAGGAGTGAAATGTTTGCCTCAATGTCTGTAATCAAAGTGCAACCCCATGCTTGCACAACGTCTGTCTTGTCAGTAGCCCTCTTTCATCCCGATGTTTAGGTCCAAGACAGGATCGTCATTGTCTGAGCAATGGGTATCTCTGTGAAGCTGGGTAATTCTACCCTGTCCCATGTAGTGTGGGAGGAGACAGTCAGCTCCTGCAGAGGCGCCTTCATCTCTGCAGCCTCGCCATCACTCCTCATCTCGCCCACAGCAAGCCCAATTCCAAAGTGCACAGGGTAGAGGCGTTCGAAAGTTGGCTTGTTCAACCAGGGGCATTGCCACTTCCCAGCCGGAGCCACAAACACACCCACATCCTAAGACTCTTTTCACTCTTGGCGTTGAGGGGGTTCCCACTCTGTCCCCTGACTACATGCAAGTCAGTGTCTTTTTCCTTTCCGCTCATTCTACCTACATGAAGAGCACGTTGATCTCCCCAGTTTTAACACAGGAACCATGATTTTCTTGGGTTTTGTGTACTGGGGAGGGGGGGGAGAGACTGGGAGAGAGAGCAAGTACATCCCAATATGGAAGGGCTTGGGGCCGTGGTTCTCAACCAGGGGCAATTTTGCACCCAGGAGACATTTGAAAGTGTCTTGGGACACTTTGGATGGTCACAGCTTACGCGAGGCTAAAAGTCCTTCCGTCACAGGACAGGCCCACAGAGAAGCAGCATCCAACCCCACCCAGCAGTCGTGCTGAGGCTGAGAAAGCCTGGTTTAGGCTCGCAGATATCGCCCTCCAGCAAGCCGGTGAGAACACTGATTGTCCTCAAATGGCCCACACTGCAGAGGCTGTGGATAGATAATGCATCCTCTCCCAAGTCAGTACTGACCACCGTTTTTCTTCTTTTAGACTCTTCCATTTTAAACATAATTTAGCTGTGTCTTTTTTGTCCCTCTGCTCTGCTGGGAAGAGAAAGGATTGGAAAGGGGGAGGATTAGAGGCCTGACCTGTTTCTCCTGGAGAAGCTGGGCACATTCCTCTCTCACACGTGCTTTGTGACCCAGCAGAGTACAATTAAAAGCACAACAATTTGCTTGTTATTCAAGTCAGGCATTAGTCCGGGTAATGGCATGCTTGGTAGAGAGATGGATTTCCTTGTTCGGAGCTAAGCACAGGACTAGCTGAATTCTCCATGGAGAAATCTTGATTTGTTCAGGTCTTTCATGTTTTCTACAGAGAAGCGATTATGTCTTCCTAAAGAGGGGCCTTGCTTAAAAAGCTACAAAAGTATGAGAAAAGCATTTAGGGCAGAGGGACCTGTGGTTACGTAGCTGAGGGGTACAGGGAATTTCAGAGCCAAGGATTATTTAAAGCCATAAAGTTAAAAAAATAATTGGTTTAGGGACTCCCCTGGTGGTGCAGTGGTTAAGAATCCACTTGCCTGTGCAGGGGATATGGGTTCGAGCCCTGGTCCGGGAAGATCCCACATGCCACGGAGCAACTAAGCCCGTGCACCACAACTACGGAGCCTGCACTCTAGAGCCTGCGAGCTACAACTACTGAGCCCAAGTGCCACAACTACTGAAGCCCACGCGCCTAAAGCCCGTGCTCTGCAACAAGAGAAGCCACCCAATGAGAAGCCCGCGAACCGCAACGAAGAGTAGCCCCCGCTCACCGCAACTAGAGAAAGCCCGCGCGCAGCAACAGAGACATAAGGCAGGCAAAAATAAATAAAAATTTTTAAATTTATTAAAAAAATTAGTTTAGCACTACTGCATCCGTGCTGGCGAGTACGCTGTAAAGGCAATTAAGCATGAGCTAAAATTCATTTTAATTTGGCTAATTACTGCATGGATCCAGGAGAGGGAGAGGAAAGAAAACATGCCCCCTCCCTGGCAATCAGGGAGGACGTTGGTTTTGGTTTCTTTGCCTTATAGGCACGCTTATTAGTTGAGGTGCCCAGAATCCAGCCATCACAAGGGCCTTATTAGTTAAAACACAGGAAAATTGTTCTCTCAAGGCAGAACAGTGAATGCTCTGCTGTCCCAGTGACCAAGCAGAAACCACTACTAGTTTTAACTCCATCAATTATTGTTAGCCAGAGAGGACATGACATACACAGTCCTGACTTCACCCATGTGCCTGCTGAGCCTGGGTCAGGGGCTCTCAACCCAGAGCAACTCTGCCGCCCTACCCCCAGCTCCCCACCCCCGGGACAACTGACAAGTTCAGGAGGCATTTCTGCTGTCACAGCTGGGGAAGGACTGCTGGCATCCGCTGGGCAGAGGTCAGGGATACTGTAGGAGTATCCCACAATGCCCAGGACAGCCCACAGCAAAGAATTATCGGACACAAAATGTCACCAGTGACAAAAGTAAGAGGTCCTGGTGTAGACAGAGGCAATTTCCTCTCCTTGAGTAGGTGAAGGTCTTCAGAATCTCCACTTCCTCAAATACATAATGGACAAGTCATCAGATGACCATATTTCATGCCAACTAACACGCTTTTCTTCCCCCTTTTCTACACTGGGTATTCATTCTCCCACTTCAGGAAATCGAGTGACGCTAAGAAAAACTTGCCCTGGAAGGATGGTCCACGGGGGCGAACCGAGACCCAAGTCGGTGCCCGCCCTCTCCTTCTCCGATTCACACACAAACAGCCAAGAGAAAAGACAACGAGCTTCTCTGCAATCCCCTGGTTCGGAGTTTTGAGAAGTTTTATTCCCTTCTCTGAGATTACCCATTCTTCCCTGCATGAAGCATGTTCAGGGAAGTCATTTGTCCTGCAGCTTTACACGAGTTCAGAGCCTGCAGCAGTGAGATATCCATTTCCTCCCTGGAGAATGAGGACTCCCCCTGAGGGAGGTTAATGCTCAGGACAGGAGCATCCCCGGAGCTGGTGACAGCCAAGGGGCTGTGACTCAGGACTGTCCCAGGCAGGCCATCAACTCTCTGGGAGAGCCTCAAGGATGCACTTAGCCTCCATTTACAGGAGGTGAGGAGGGCAGAGTGCTGCAGACGGGGAGCGGGGCGGCCACACCCAGACTAAACCCTAGCTGGCACCCTGCAAGAGACAGAAAACCTCCCCCTCAGGTCCCACCAGCCCTGCTCTCCCCTTCTGTGCACCCCTTTCAAATGCGTTTTTCTGCTTTGCCCCCTCCCATTCAATCTGTTCTAGGTACAGCAGTCATGGTGATCCTGGTAAGTCCCAAATCAGATCGTGTTGCTTGGAGCTCAAAACCCTTCAGAGGCTCCCATCTGGATTCAAACAAAAGCAGTCTTCTCCCCCCTCCCCCTCCCCATTCCTCTCTCTCTCTGTCTCTCTCTCTCTGTCTCTCTCTCTCTCTGACACACACACACACACGCACACACACACACACACACACCGTCCCTCCCCTTCCCTCAAGCCCTTCCAGACACACTGGCATGCTGTCCCTGGCTGTTCCTAGCAGCTCCCTCCCCATAGCCTCCTGCACTTACTATTCTCTCTGCCTAGAATGTTCTTTCTCTCCATAACTACAGGGGCTGCTCTCTCCGGTCTGTCCACATGTCCCCTTCTAATTAGGGTAGCCCTCTTTCCCTTTGATGCTTTACTGTTCCCGTAACCTACATCATCTGGTAACATGCTAAAAACTTCCATGCTTTTATTTGCGGGTCCTACCCTACCCCACCTCTCACTCCTAGATTGCAAGGATCTCTGTATAATTTTTTCACAGCCATCTATCTCGAGGACCAAGTACAGTGCCCGGCTCCAGCAAGCACTCAGATATTCGCTAAAGAAATTAGGAAATGGACCAGGCTACTTAGCTTCAGAAGCTCTTTCATGGAAGTCCCCATCCCCTCCGTACCAGTTCTCAGCTAGCTGACTGAAGACTAGCACCCTGACAATGAGGCAGCTCTAAACTGTGAACGACAAAAATATGTACTGTGTCTCCGAGGGCCACTTGTGTTTGGTGTTTTATTTTTTAAATAATTTTGTAAAGTAATTTTAAAATTTATTTATTTATTTTTGGCTGCGTTGGGTCTTCGTTGCTGTGCGCGGGCTTTCTCTAGTTGCGGCGAGCGGGGGCTACTCCTCGATGCGGTGTGCGGGCTTCTCAGAGTCGGAGCTTCTCTTGCTGCGGAGCATGGGCTCTAGTTGCATGCACTTCAGTAGCTGTGGCTCGCAGGCTCTAGAGTGCAGGCTCAGTAGTTGTGGTGCACCGGGCTTAGTTGTTCCACGGCATGTGGGATCTTCTCGGACCAGGGCTCGAACCCGTGTCCCCTGCATTGGCAGGCGGATTCTTAACCACTGCGCCACCAGGGAAGTCCATGTTTGGTTTTCAATTGTAGTGAAATGCACATAAAATTGTATCATCGTATCACTTATGAGTGTAGAGTTTAGACACGTTCAGGAGATTCACGTTGTGCGGCAGCCAATCTCCAGAACTCTTTTCTTCTGGAAAAACTGGAACTCTCTGCCCTCCAGCAACCGCTACCCCCAGCCCCTGGCACTCACCATTCGACTTTCTGTCTGTATGAACTTGACCACTCTAGGTGCCTCATACAAGTGGAATCGAGAGCATTTGTCTTTCTGTGACTGGTAGGTTAGCATCATGTCCTCAAGATTCATCCATGTTGTAGCCTGTGTCAGAACTTCCTCTTTAAGGCTGAATAATATTCTGTTGTGTACACACCCCGTTTTGCTCATCTATTCATCTGTCAGTGGGCAGTTGGGTTCCTTCCACATTTCAGTTATTGTGAACAATGCTGCTATGAACAGAGGTATACAAAGTATCTTGCAAAACCTGCTTTCAGTTATGTTGGGTATATACCCAGAAGTGGAACTGGACCATATGGTAATCCTACTTTTAGTTTTGAGGAACCACCATGATATTTTGCACAATGGCTGTACCATTTTACATTCTCACCAGTAGTGCACAGGGTTCCAATTTCCTACATCCTCATCAACCCTTGTTATTTTTTGTTTTCACAGTAGCCACCCTAATGTGTGTAAGGTGGTATCTCACTGTAGTCTTCACTTGTATTTTCCTAATGATCAGTGATGCTGAGCATCTTTTGAGGTGTTTATGGGCCATTTATGTATCTTCTTAGCAGAAATGTCTAATCAAGTCCTTTGCCCATTTTTTAGCCAGGTTGTTTGCGTTGTGGTTGAGTTTTAGGAGTTCTCTGTACACTCTAGATATTAATCCCTTATCAGATATGTGATTTCCAAACATCTCCTCTCATTCTGCGATTGCCCTTTTCCTCTGTTGATAGGTCTGGATGCACAGATTTTTAAAATTTTTCATGAAGTCCAATTTCTCTATTTTCCTTTTGTTGCCTGTGCCTTCGGTGTCATATTCAAGAAATCATTGCCAAAATCTAATGCCATTAAACTTTGGGGCACTTGTGCTTTTTTAAAGGACCTTTTAATGACAAGTTCCCCAGTTTGGGGAGTTCAGAGCCCTGAAACCTAACTATAAGTGTTCCCAATGCAGAAAGTACATAAGAACCAGAGTGCTTAATCGACATTTCTGTTGGCAAGCGAGGTCCCAAGGAGCCTGTGGAAGCACAGCAGAAGTAACATGGAGGACTTTTAGGAATGTTCTCTGCCACCTTAGTTTCCTCCCTCTTTCTCCATATATCCCTCCCATTTTTCATTCCTTCCTTCCTTTCAGATAACATGTCTGGGGAAGGATATGGTGAGGAAAATGCTTTTACCTCACTCCCCTATAACAACACTGACCACTCCATGAGCCTTGGAGAAACAATTTGCCTAATTTGGAGAGAAAAACTCCATTCAAGCCCTGCTGGGATGCAAGTTCAAATCTGCGTGACCACAAAACCCACGTTCATGGACCCACTTGCCTCTATTGCTTTTTTAAGCTATAGGAATGCTGGATGAGGAATGTTGTCTGTTATTAACTAGCAAAACACGATCCCCCTTTGAGCCTTCATGTCATTATCTATAAGATGAAAATGGACAAGCACAGCACATCTCCAGTGTTACTTTTGAAATTTTCAGTGCTATCTTACATGAAAATAACATGAAGACACAGAAGCAAACCTGCCTTATTCCCCCTTATGCCTTGACTTCTAGGCCTGCAGAGAGGCCTCCAAGATCCTCCTTGGACGATCCAGGGTTCAGCCCAGCACTGAGCTAGACGACCATGGGCTCCCCTTCCGTGAGTGAGTCTTTGCATGACCGTTTTGGGTTTTTTCCCCTAGACTCCCATTTCTTAAACGTTTAAGAGGAGAGCCAGTCACAGATCTCCCTTTCACCCGAGGGCTGGCAGGTCACGAGGTCGCCAATATTTGTTTTATGTACTGCTAAGAGATTAAGGGGCAGTATAATTTCAGAGAAAAGTTAGGTTCTCTGGAAGTCAGGAACCCCAGCATCCTGCCCTTAAACACTCGAATGACCTTGAGCAATGAAAGGTCTCCAGACCTTCATTTCTCATCTTCAAATGAGAAGACAAATTGGACTACATCACTGTTTCCTAAAGTGTGGTGTGTACACCACTGTGGAAAGTAAGCAATAGGTAGAAAAAAGTTAGGTGCTTTTATCTTATGTATATATCTATAAATACTTAAATAGCCTCTCAGCTCTACAGTATCTTAGCTATTATTGCTACAGCAAGGCTGAAGTCGGTGACACACACACAAGCAAGACCCAATGCTAGTACATGCGGTGAAGGTATCGCACCATCAGGAATTGTCCTTTCCACCCAAACTGTCCAGAAAGATTGACACCGATGAAATGGATCGCTATTGTGGATCCTCATATACCAAATTCCCATGAGCTTTGCTGAGAAGACCTCAGCAGTGCATCAAAGCATCCCTTTGATGCAATGTGAATAAGGTTTAAAAAAGTTATTCATGTGGTTAGTAACTGACTGCAGTTTGGGAAATCCTACACTTGATTTCTTGGTTCCTTCCACGTCTAGCTGTCTTTGACGTGTGACATGCTTAGACGAAAGTCAGTGTGCTCTCTTCAGGTCAGTCTTAATCTATAACCTGTGTTATACATGTGCCTCATTAAGGAAAAATTTCTAGTTCCAGATGGGGAATTTGGAGCAGGCTCTTTTTTCTCTAAATGAATGGGGCTCTACTCCAAGAACACAGACTTCACATATATGGGTATAAACACATACATACACCAAAGTCAAGTCACTTTCTATCCCTCTATTCACTGTTTAGGCCCTGAAGGTATTGTTTACAGCCGGACACTTGGCTTGCAGGGAAGAATCTCATCCACCTGAGATCTTAGGCACAGTGCCTCCAATCCCCTCCTCTCTTTCTGTTAAATTTCTGCAAAGGCAGGAAGTACCAGAGTGATGCAGAGGTTGGCTGGAAGGTTGAGAAGAGGGCCCAAAGATGTAAGGCTTAGGATGACCCTGAAGAAGAGATGGGGTTTGGGCAGTCGGCATGGAAGCTAGAGAAAATTCCAACTGGGCAAGGAAGGAGTGGGCACTATAAATGGGGGACAGGGAAAAGACTGGAACACAGGGTTTGGACTGGGAAGCAAAGAAGATGCTATAAGGCAGGTTCGAGGGGTGGGTTAGAGAGAGCACGATGGCCCGCTAAATCTTTTAAGCTCCACTCTGTGCCACTCACGTGCTACAAAAGGATTTATTTCAGTGTGAGGTAAGATGTAAGTGCTACTTTAAGAATTTAACTGAACAAAAATGACCTGGGGACCAGGATGCTAGTCTACTGTTATAGGTACCATTCTCCTGGGGAAAAAACCAACATACAATGGTGCATTAGTCTGTTTGGGCTGCCATAATAGAATACTAGAGACTGGAGGCTTAAACAACAGAAATTTCATTTCTCACAGTTCTGGAATTCTGCAGTCTAAAATCAAGGTGCCAGCAGAGCTGCTTTCTTCTGAGGCCTCTCTTCCTGGCTTGCAGACAGCTGCCTTCTCACTGAGTCCTCACGTGGTCTTAACTGTGTGTGTGCATGGACAGAGAGAGGCCGCTGATGTCTCTATCTTCTTATAAGGACACGAGTCCAGTCTGATTAGGGCTTCACGATTATGATTTT
This sequence comes from Phocoena sinus, assembly GCF_008692025.1. Taxonomy (NCBI): domain Eukaryota; kingdom Metazoa; phylum Chordata; class Mammalia; order Artiodactyla; family Phocoenidae; genus Phocoena; species Phocoena sinus. The sequence goes on along the minus strand of NC_045765.1, from coordinate 21,391,243 downwards.
ATTTAACCTTAATTACCTCCTTAAAGACCCTATTTCCTAATACAGTCACATTAGAGGTGAGGGCTTTAACTCAGGAATTGGCAGGGGTGGGGCGTTTCTGCCCTACGTGAGAGGGCTGGGAATGGCACAGAGCAAATCCCGCTGAAGGCTGTGCCTGTGCTGCCCTTCCCAACTTTTCCAGTGGTAAGATATAGGCAGAGAGGGAAGAGCGTTCTAGAGCAGGCTTCATGACTTGCTTCAGTTCAAGCCTATTCAAACCCAAGGACAAGCATTCACTCTTGTGGACCAGCACAGCTTGCCAGATTTTCAGGGGTTGGGAGAGAGTTTAAAGCCCAAATTAAGTGTTAATTTCTCGTTGGCGGGGGCCACAAGCCACCCACACAGTGTGGGCAGGTAGCTCCCTCAGCATCCAAACTCCCTCTGTGGGGAAATGAAACCCCCGCGGTCATTTGGAGGAAAGGTGCAGTTTCAATACACCCATACAAAGGGAGTAGAGTCATAAGATTTATTACTTTCAAAAATAGATAACTAATGAGAACCTACTGTAGAGCACAGGGAACTCTACTCAATGCTCCGTGGTGACCTAAATGAGAAAGAAATCTAAAAAGGAGGGGATATATGTATACGTGTAACTGATTCACTTTGCTGTACAGCAGAGACTAACACAACATTGTAAAGCGGCTATGCTCCAACAAAAATTAATTTAAAAAATTAAAAAAATGATTTATTACTTATATATCCCAGAAGCAAAGGGACACAGTGAGCCGGGGGAAGGGCAGTCTTCCACCCCAGGTCACAAGCCAGCAGGAGATAGAGCAGGGTAGCAAGCACCTAGTCCTTACAAGGTGATTGGGGCAGAGGCTACTAACTTTTCACAGGCTTAACTCTAAGTGGTTATTTTTTTTTAACATCTTTATTGGAGTATAATTGCTTTACAATGGTGTGTTAGTTTCTGCTTTATAACAAAGTGAATCAGTTATACATATACATATGTTCCCATATCTCTTCTCTCTTGCGTCTCCCTCCCACCCTCCCTATCCCACCCCTCTAGAGGGTCACAAAGCCCCGAGCTGATCTCGCTGGGCTATGCGGCTGCTTCCCACTAGCGATTTTACGTTTGGTAGTGTATATACGTCCATGCCACTCTCTCACTTTGTCACAGCTTACCCTTCCCCCTCCCCATATTCTCAAGTCCATTCTCTAGTAGGTTTGTGTCTTTATTCCTGTCTTACCCCTACGTTCTTCATGACCTTCTTTTTTTTTTTTCCCTTAGATTCCATATATATGTGTTAGCATACGGTATTTGTTTTTCTCTTTCTGACTTACTTCACACTGTATGACAGACTCTAGGTCCATCCACCTCACTACAAATAACTCAATTTCATTTCTTTTTATGGCTGAGTAATATTCCTTTGTATATATGTGCCACATCTTCTTTATCCATTCATCTGTTGATGGACACTTAGGTTGCTTCCATGTCTTGGCTATTGTAAATAGAGCTGCAATGAACATTTTGGTACATGACTCTTTTTGAATTATGGTTTTCTCAGGGTATATGCCCAGTAGTGGGAGTGCTGGGTCATATGGTAGTTCTATCTGTAGTTTTTTAAGGAACATCCATACTGTTCTCCATAGTGGCTGTATCAATTTACATTAAAAAAAATCATTTAAAACCCACTTATCTCTAAATTTTTTAAAAATTTTATTTATTTATGTTTTTTGGCCACACAGTGTGGCATGCAGAACTTCCCTGACCAGGGGTCGAACCCATGCCCGCTGCAGTGGAAGCTCAGAGTCTTAACCACTGGACCACCAGGGAAGCCCACTCAGTGGTTATATTAAAAGGTTCCACCGGGGAAGGCAAAGCAGAAACCTGTGGGGATACCCTAAACCTATCTAAAAGTCCAGACTCTGAACTTTTGGTGTTAGTAGGGTCACCATACTGTAAAATGCCTAGGCAGCCACTCAGAAAAACAAAATTGCTTTCCTCAAAGTTGTTTTTCTCATCACACCTTTCTAGTTTTGACCCTCTTGCATTATTATCCTAGCTAGGACAGGAGGTGACATGATGCAGTTGCAGGAAAGGCTTGGGGGAGAAAAGCTCAGTGAGGGCAGCCTGGAGTGGAGTAAGATAGATCCTGGGTGAAATCCCAGCTTCACCACTAGCTGTGTGACCTTGGGCAAGTGACCCCACCTCTCTGAGCTTCCATTAAAAAAAAATTTCCATTATCAAAAATTTTAAACAGAAAAATAGAAAGAGAATACAATGAACACTTATACATCCGCCCAGATTCAACAAGTCTAAACTCTGCCATATTTGCTTCAACTAAGCCACTTTAAAGTAAATTACAAACGCTAAGGACCATCGTCCCTAAATACTTTAGCATTTGTGTCCAACAAAAGAGAACATTTTCCCCCATAACCACAAAACTATTACGCCTCAAAAAAACAGTTCCCTGGGACTTCCCTGGTGGTCCGGTGGTAAAGAATCCACCTTCCAATGCAGGGGACTCGGGTTCGATCCCCGGTCAGGGAACGAAGATCCCACATGCTGCAGGGCAACTAAGCCCACGTGCCACAACTACTGAGCTCCCACGCCTCAACTAGAGAGCCCGTGTGCCTCAAACTACAAAGCCCACACACCCTGGAACCCACGCGCCACAACTAGGGAGAGAAAATCCACATGCCACAACTAGAGAGAAGCCCGAGCCCGCACGCTGCAACAAAAGATCCCGCATTGCCACAACTAAGACCTGACGCAGCCAAGAAAATAAATAAATATTAAAAAAACAATTCCCTTATATATATATTATTTAATATTCTGGCCATATTGAAATTTCCCCAACTGTTCCCAAATTATATTTTACAGATGGTCCATTCACACCAAGATCCAATCAGAGACCTTGCATTGCATTTGGTCATTATGGATCTTAAATCACTGAGTTTCCATTCTGCTCATCTGTAAAATGGGAAAAGAATAATACATACCTCACAGGGTACCCAAATTAGACATAATACATGTTAAGGGGTTAGGCTAGTGCATCCAAAATGTACACTATTATTATTAGCTTCCTTACTGGACTTACTCTGCTCAAGGCAGCAGTGCATTGGGATGGAGTGTCTTGAGATGTCAGTAGCATGGGCTAGAGATAATGAGGCAACAGGTCCCAGCATCCTCAGGGATGTAGACCCACAAGCTGCATTTTGCCCAGCCCTGGCCTGGGGATGGAGGGAACCAGTCTCACCTTGACCACCTTCAGCACCCCCGATTCCTGGTCCAGCCCATGCTCCCCCTGGAAGCTCTGCTCCCTCAGGAACTGCTCCACAGTCTGCACAGTCTCCAACACCTCTTTTTTCCACTTCTGGCTGGGATGCAGGCAGTGAGCCACGAAGGAGTTCAGCCTGGAAGCTGGGGTGACAAAGAGCTTCGGGGGCACTGCCATCTCTGTCTTGAGAGTACCACTGGTGGCTAGATATATACCCACACACCTACCCAGCTCCTGGCACACACACTCTTCTTTAAGGGGACTCCTCCTCAGGTGACCTCCAGCACCCTGTGGAATAAAGGACCAGAGTGGAGAGGAAACAAGGGGTGTCTGGCTGACCAGGGGATCCTCTTCCTGGAGGCCATTCACTGCAGCTGGGGTACTGAGGGACACTGGGTGAAACCACCTTAACAGGCGGGGCTTTTAGTCACCCTTTCTGCTGTAGGTTTCGTTGCTCACCTCTTAGTTTCCCTTTTACAACTTGGAAACTGAAACTGGCTTGAGGATGGCCCTGGGAAAGGCAACTCCCCCAGGAGATGGGAGTTGGATGGTATCCACCAATCCCATCCCCACAACCTTGTCACCCAAAACAGGCTCAGTAAGAGCAGGCACTCGCTGGAGGTTGGGCTGAACAGTGGGAATTCTAGGGTTCCGCAGAACAAACTCTGGAATTCCAGTCTGCCCTTTGCCAGACTCTTAACCTCTCTGACCCTCACAGAAATAATCCTTAAAATGGGTTTAAGAATAATACCTACCCCATAGGTTGTGTGGATTAAGCAAGAGAACATTTAGCAGAGAAAACATTAAGTAAATGCAAGTATTGTTATTCGTTCACTGTACATCTATTGAGTGCTGGCTGGGTGCCAGACATTGTGTTAAGAAGACAATGGAAGAGGTGGTTCCTGCCCCAGGGGCTCCCAGAGCAGTGGGGGAGACGGAGGAGACACAGAGAGTCCAGTGTCCTGTGTACTAGGAGAAAAGAGGGCACAGAAACTTGGTGGAAATTCAGGCAGAAGAGTTTCTTTGGGGTCTCCTGTGGTGTCAGTGAACACCTGCTTGAGATGAGTCTTAAAAGAGTGGGAATGCGGCCAGGAGACAGAGGGCACAAGACAGGATAAGACTGAGAAGTGTGAATCATCCTGGTATGTGCCAGGACTCGGCTGTCAGATCCACGTTGGCATGGAGGGCAGGGAGGGGAGAGGTGAGAGCTGTGCCTGGACAGGTGGGCAGGGATTGAAACTCGGAATGCCATTCATTCATTCATTCAACAAACGTTTGTTGAGTGCCCGCTATGTGCCAGGCAGGTGTCCTGGGGATACAGCAGTGAATAGGCAAAATTCTCAGACTGCAGAGAGCTAACACTCTAATGGTGGAGACAGATAATAAACAGGATAAATAAGTAACATTATAATAATTAAGACGGTGATAAGTGCTAATCAGGAAAATAAAGCAGGGAAAGAGGTTAAAAGATACTGACTACGTGTGTGTGGGGGGGTGAGAAGGGGCAATGTTCAGGGGTTCAGTCTCAAGAAAGGTGGCTAGGGAAGGTCTGAAAAGGAGACATTTGAGCAAAGACATGAAGGAGGCGAAGAGTGAGCGGTATGTATGTCAGAGGGAAGAATGAGAGAAAGTGGGACTTCCCTGGTGGTCCAGTGGGTAAGACTCCACTCTCCCAATGCAGGGGGCCCAGGTTCGATCCCCGATCCGGGGAACTAAATTCCACATGTATGCCGCACCTAAGAGTCTGTATGCGGCAACTAAGAAGTCCACACGCCCCAACGAAAGATCCCGTGTGCCGCGACTGAGACCCGGCTCAGCCAAAAATTAAAAAAATTAAAAAAATTAAAGAAGAATGGGAGAAGGAACAGCAAGTGCAAAGGCCCTGTGGCGGCAGTATGCCTGGTGGGTTTGAGGAATAGCAGTGTGACTGGAATGGAATGATCAAAGGGGGAGAGTGGGAGGGGATGAGGTTTGAGTACAAGTGTAGGGGGCAAATTGTGTAGGATCTTGAAGACTACTAAGACTTTGGCTTTTACTCTGATTGAAATGGGGAGCCACTGGGGAGTTCCAAGCAGAAGAGGGACATGGATGGACTTTCATTTTAACGGTATCACACTGGCTGTTCGTGGGAAGATTGGATTAAAAGCAGAGGGTGGGGAGTGGAGGTGAGAGCAGAAGCAGGAATTCAGTTAAGAAGCTACTACAACAGTCCAGGCAAGAGATGTGGTAGCAGTGAAACGTAGGGAGAAGTGGTATGATTCAATCTTCTTATTATGGAAAAGTTCAAACATGAACAAAAGTAGAATAATACAATGAACCTCCATGTACCATCCCCCATCTTCAACAATTATCAACCTGTAGACAGTTTTTTAAATGTTTATTCAGGTCTTCTGCCCATTTTTATTTTTATAGGCCACCCGGCACGCGGGATCTTAGTTCCCCAACCAGGGATTGAACCCATGCCCCCTGCAGTAGAAGCACAGAGTCCTAACCATTGGACCACCAGGGAAGTCCCAACCTACAGACAATCTTGTTTCAATGATATCTCCATCCACATCTCCCCTCCCGTATTATTTGGAAGTGAATCCCAGACCTCATATCATTTCACTGGCTATATTTTGAGTATAAACAGGTCTTGCTAAAGGATAGAGTGTGATGTGAGAGAAAAATTAGAGTCAAGGACCACCCTAAGGCTTTTGGCCTTAGCACTGGAAGGATGGAATTGTCCTTAACTGAGAAGGGAAAGACTGGGCCAGGGCACAGTGTAGGCATGAAGGTCGGGAGCTCGGCTTTGGAAGCAAACTTGAGTGTCTAGTGAGATCCAAGTTGGCTAGGGAGTTGCATATTTGAGTCTGGATTTCAGGGACGAAGTCTGGGGTTGAGATACAAATTACCAGCATAGATATATTTAAAGCCATGAGGCTGGATGGGTTCACCAAGGGAGTGAGTATAGAGCAAGGCAAGAAAAGGACCAGTGACTGGGCCCTGAAACACTTAATAGTATTAAGTGATTGGGGAGAGGCAAGCATCCGGCAAACAAGAATGCGAAGGAGTAGCCAGGGAGGTGGAAGAAAAATCAGGAGTGTGTTTTGATAGCCAAGTGGAAACATTGTTCTAGGAAAGAGAAAGTGATCCACTGGGTCACATATCAGGTGAATCTGCGCTGACTTTGTCCTGAGGGCAGTGGCAAATCAGAGGAGCGACCGGAGGTGAAATGACCATTCTGGAAAGATTGGTCTGGCTGCTTCTGTGGGGAGGATGGATGGCAGGGGCCAGGGGTAGATATGTAGGGAGACGTGTCAGGACACTGTACAGTGATCCAGGTGAGAGGGAAGGTGACCCGGACTTGGCTGGAGAAGGGATGGGATTCTAGGTCTACCTTGGGGGAAGGGTGAACAAGACTTGGTGACTACAGGTAGGAGGTGAGGGAAAAGACAGGATGGCTATCAGCTCTCGGGCTTGGGTACCTGGGTAATGGATGGAGGGTACTGTTAACAAAGGGAGGAAGATAAAAGGAGGAGTGGGAAGTGGGGAGGTCTACAAGGGTAGCTGTTTAAGCCAGAGAGCTTAAAAAAGTTGTCCACATTGCCTAATGCTTCCGATAAGTTCAGGAATATAGGTCTGAGAAGCATCCAAGAGGCTACTGGTGATCATTGTGGGTGAAATGTAAGGGAGAGCTGGGAGCAGAAGCCAGATTTTAGGTGCGGGGTTGAAGAGTAAGTTGGGTGAGGAGGATGGAGACCAGGAGTGTAGATAACACTTTCAAGAACTTTGTCGTGAAAGGGAGGAGAAAGACCAGGTGTTAGCTGGAGGAGGTGGTGGGGTGGAGGGTGTTTGTTGTCTTAAATACCATTTGGGGGAAAAAAAAAAACCCTCAATCATGACACGTTTCAATTTAAACTTTCCAACTGGCTAACCCCAAACGGAAAGAATCACATTTTTAATTACATAAATTCTAAAAGTCTCCATATTTTCAAAGTTTGGTAGTGCCTAGTCCTTAAACAGTCCTATATTATAACTGTTTAAAGAGCAGTGGCAATTTCGCAAACCATAGTCAACAATAAAGTGAGATTCCAAACATTTGTCCTATGTTTATAATGACAGATAATGAGCTTCAAGGCAATATAAAAGTTATTCAAACAAAAGTTATTCAAATATTCAGACCTTACATCTTAGTTTAAAACTTTTTTTGAAGTATAATTGATTTACAACACTATATCGGTTTCAGGTGTACAACATAGTTATTCAATATTTTTACAGGTTATACTCCATTTGAAGTTATTATAGGCACTTCCCTGGTGACCCAGTGGTAAAGAATCTGCCTTCCAATTCAGGGGACACAGGTCTGATCCCTGGTCGGGGAACTAAGATCCTACAGGCGGCAGGGCAACTAAGCCCGCGTGCCACAACTACTGAGCCCATGTGCCCTGGAGCATGCAGGCCACAACTAGAGAGAAACCTCCACACCACAACGAAGAGCCCACGTCCTGCAATGAAAGATCCCGCACGCCTCAGTGAAGACCCTGCGTCTCGCAACTAAGACCCAATGCAGCCAAAAATAAATTAAATAGATAATAAACCTTTGAAAAACTAAAGTTATTATAATATATTGGCTCTATTCCCTGTGCTGTACAATATGTCCTTGTAGCTTATCTATTTTATACACAGTAGTTTGTACCTCTTAATCCCGTCCTCCTATTTTGCCTCTCCCCACTGGTAGCCACCACTTTGCTCAATAGACTTTACATATTAGTTTTGATTCATTTCATTATTCATTTTCATGAGATATCTGGGAGTTCAGCAGCTTTCAAGATTTCGAAAGGGGGAATTCCCTGGCAGTCCAGAGGTTGGGACTCTGGGCTTTCACTGCCAGGGACCAGGGTTCAATCCCTGGTCTGGTATTTAGGAACCTGCAGGCCTCGCAGAGTGGCCAAAAAAAGGGGAAAAAAAAACGATTTAAAAAGGGAATATGGGGCTTCCCTGGTGGCGCGGTGTTTAGGAGTCCGTCTGCCGATGCAGGGTACATGGGTTCGTGCCCCGGTCTGGGAAGATCCTACACGCCGCTGAGCGGCTAGGCCCGTGAGCCATGGCCGCTGAGACTGCGCGTCCGGAGCCTGTGCTCTGCAACAGGAGAGGCCACAACAGTGAGAGGCCCACGTACCGCAAAAAAAAAAAAAAAAAAAAAGGGAACATGCAGTCGATTGTGTATTGGCTTTATGGTTTGTAGAAATGCCACACAGTTGGGCACACTTCTATGGCGGTGGGGGAAGAGCTAATAGTTAGGAAGGGTGTGGGCTGGGTTTTAGGAAGAGGAAGATACATAAAGATGGGTTTTCTCTTAGCTTGTGTTCCTCCAAATGCAGAGCCTGAGACAAGGAGTTGCATGAGACTTGTTTTGGGAAATGATCCCAAGGGACAGGTGTGGGGGATTGAGAAGGAGGAAAAAACAGTCCAAGAAATATGAAATTGATCACTACTCTGGGCAGCTGAGCTTTGATCCCACTGGGGATCCTCTAAGGAGCAATGCAGAACGTGCCTCAAAATTATCCACCTGAGAGGTGGAGGAGGGGAGTGTGCACTCGCTGCACTCGCTGGTTCCTGTCTTTCAATGCGCCAAGGCTTACCCCCTGGGGTGTTAACTCCCTGGAACTTCCATATTTGCTCAGAATTACTTGGAAGGCTTGTTAAGACACAGATTGCTGAGTCCCACTACCAGAGAACCTAACTCAGGTAATTCTGGGCTAGTTGCTGAGAATTTTTATTTCAAAGAGGTTCCCAGATGATGTTGATTCTGCTGGTCTGGGGTCCTTACTTTTGAGAATCAATAACTTAGAGGTTTGAGCTTTGAAAGGTGACAACATGGGGGAGAAGGAAAGTTGACTCAAAGTCATGGAGTTGTGAGCCAGCATTCAGTGTTCTGGAATTGCAAGTGTTTGGCCACGTCTGGTATGTTTTGAGAGTGACGAGGAGAGACTGAGAGGTCAGCAAGAGCTAAATGGTCAAGAACCCTGAATGCCAAGCAAAGGAACTTGAACTTGATTCTGTAGGTAATAGGAGCCATTGGAGAATTTTAAGCAGGGGAGGATTCTGTTTCTATTTATGCTTCAGAAAGAGCACCGTGGTCTGGGTAGAAAGGGGTGAGCTAGGGGGACATGACCATAGAAGTCTACAGAATGAACAGCCTGATCTTGGCACTCGTGGGGATGTGGGGCCTCTCTTAACGAGCATGATGGTGTCACAATCCTTGATGTGCAGTCTGAGAAGCTATTGATTCCACAGTTTCTGGCCCCGGAACCTGAGTATCTGATCCTCCATGTAAGGTCCTCCAGCCTCTTCAATCTTCTCTTTCAAGTCGTGGATGGAGTCATCAGGGTCAATGGTGTAAAGCTTGCCCTGGCCACTGGAGTCCTTCATGAAGACCTGCATCTCAGGGGGGAAGGTCTCCAGCACCTGGAGGCTCCTGAAAGGAGAGACAGTGGTGTCCCCTGGGGCCACATGTCCTCTTGTTTTCATAGTTTTGCCTTTCCCAGAATGTCATATGGTTGAATCATCCAGTGTGTAGTCTTTTCACACTGGTTTCTTTCAACTAGCTATATGCATTTAAGCTTCTTCCATGGCTTTTCATACATCACCACTCACAGTAACAAATTATTTTTTTCTTGTCATGAGAGCTTTTAAGATCTACTCTCTTAGCAACTTTCAAATACACAACAATATTGTTAGCTATAGTCACTACACTATACATGACATCCCCAGGACTTATCTTATAACTTGAAGTTTGTACCTTTGGACCACTTTCAGCTATTTCACCCACCTCCCACCTCTGGCAACCAGTCTATTCTATGTATCTGTGAGTTGTTTCTTCTTTTTTTTTGAAAGAGTCCACATATAAGTGATCTCATACAGTATTTATGTTTCGCCCTCTGACTTAATGCACTTAGCATAATGCCCTCAAGGTCTATCTGTGTTGTCACAAATGGCAGATTTCCTTCTTTTCATGTGGTTGAATAAAATTCCATTATCTATCTATCTATCTATCTACCTATCTATCTATATCTATCTATCTGTCTATCTATCTATCTATCTATATATGTCACATTTTCTTTATCCATTCACCTGTTGGACACTTAGTTGTTTCCTAGTCTTGCTTTGCCTATTTTATTTTATTTTTTACACACACTGCATGACATGCGGGCCTTAATTCCCTGACCAGGGATCAAACCCATGCCCCCTGCAGTGGAAGTGTGGAGTCTTAACCACTGGACCACCAGGGAAGTCCCCTGCTTTGCCTATTTTAGAATCAGATTATTTGCTTTTGTTTGTTTCTTTGTTTGTTTTTTGCTATGGAGTTGTTTGAATTCCTTATAGATTTTGGATATTAACCTCTTATCACACATGTGGTTTGCAAATATTTTATCCCATTTCTAGGTTGCCTTTTCATTTTGTTGATTGTTTCTTTTGCTCTCCAGGAGCTTTTTAGTTTGATGTAGTCCCATTGGTTGCTTTTTGTTTTTGTTGCTTGTGGTTTTGTTGTCATACCCAAAAAATCATCACCAAGACCAATGTTAAGGAGCTTTCTCTTTATGTTCTCTTCTAGGAGTTTTACAATTTCAGGTCTTACATTTAAGTCTTTAATCCATTTGAAGTTAATTTTTACAAATGGTGTAAGATAGGGGTCCACTTTCTTTGTTTTGCATGTGGGTATCCAGTTTTCCCAACACCATTTACTGAAGAGACTATCTTTTCCCTGTTGAGTATTCTTGGATCCCTGTCAATTAGTTGCCTGTATGTGTGTGGATTTATTTCTTGGCTCTTGATTCTGTTGCATTGGTGTATGTGTCTGTTTTCATGCCAGTACCATACTACTTTGATTACTCTAGCTTTGTAGTATAATTTGAAATCAGGAAAAGTGTTGCCTCCAGCTTTGTTCTTCTTTCTCAGGATTGCTGTGGCTTTTGAAGTCTATTGCAGATCCATACGAATTTTAGGATTGTTTTTCCTATTTATGTAAAAAATGTCATTGGAATTTTGATAGGGATTGCACTGGATCTGTAGATTGCTTTAGGTTGTATGGACATATACTCTCTGAGTGAGATGTGCATGTAAATGATTTGCCTAAGACTTATTAAACCAAAACAAAAAAAGTCAAAGAAACTGCTACATTAGAAAATACTAAACGTGTAGAGTATGGGCGGCTGGTGTGTGCTCGGGATGACCCAGCCCCCTCCAGGCCAGAGAGGTGGGTGGGAAGCAGCAATTACAACAGACAAGCATGTCCCTCCCTGTTTACCCTTCCCTCTGGGCCCATTTTATTCCGGGCTTCATCGTTTAAACTCAAAACACACTTTTAATACAGGAACCTTGTAGCCATCTTGTTGTGCTACTCTTCACAACCCATGAGCAGGGTCACAGGAAACTGTAAACAGGTCTGGCTTTCCATGTTACCACTCATACAAGCCAGTGCTTTTCCACACTTGATCTACAGATCACAGACACGTGAGGATGGATTATGCAAAAGAACAAGAACAAAGCTTTATTATAAGTTTCACATCGAAACAGGGTCCACATGAGGCCCAGCCTGGGAGGAGGTGGACACTGATGGCCTCGCCCCAAAATTATTGGCTCAGGCCAACTTCCTCCTCTTAAACCCCAAGGTAATGAATCGCGACCTGGAGGAGAATGACTTGGTCGATGGCCCAGTGGTCTTTTGTCCAGCCAAGCCCTGGGCAGGTGATGAGGGGGCCCTAAGAGCAAGGCTGTACCTTGCTGTGCCCACTGCGGAGCTGAGGCTGATAGGAGTAGAGACCGGAACCGACACACCCCTAAAGTCAGCCTTGGCTGGGCATGGGCTGCGCCCTCCGCTGGAGGTAGGGGGGCCCTGCCTGGGTGCGCCCATGGGGATGTGACCTAAGATGGAGGCAGTAGTGCCTCCAAACCTAGGCTTCTTCTTAGGGCTGGGCCCCGTGGTCACCATGGGGTGGCTCTGGTGAGGAGGGCCCCTGGAGTACAGGCCCACGCTGCCCCCATTGCTGTGTGTGGTGCTCCGGGGTCCCCTCTTTCCTGTCGTAACGCTGAGAGCTGCAAACATGCAGCTCAGATCTAGGGCAGACGCTCTGCTCCCCAAACCCAGCTGTGTGCTGGCATGGGTGCCCACGGTGGAATTTGTGGGTGATGAACACCCAGAAGATGCTTGTGCAGGGCCGCCCGAAGCTGGGGTGCCTGGAGCAGAGGCAAAGACTGGAGATTTCCGTTTCCTCTGCTGGGAAGAGCTGCTAAGGTCCCCGATGACATAGGTCTCACCCCGCAGCGCACTGTTGATGCGCCGGAACGCTGCTTCCTTCTCCGAGTCTAGGTCTTCAGCGGTGACCCGGAAACCCGGCTCAGGGGCTGGGGGCAGCTTCAGAGGATCCCCTCGCCTGTGCGGAAGCAGAGGAATCCTGCGTTTTCGGGGCCTGGGACTGTCAGATGTGTGGGAGCCATTCCTCCAGGGCCCTTTCTGCCCTCTTGTTGCCTCTGCATCTTTGTCAGGCTGGCTTTTCCTCTGGGAAACCACCGGAGTTGCAGAGGGCGACGGAGGGCCCTCCTTGCTCCCTTTCTTTGCAGACTTCTGGGACAGCCCATGCGGTATGGCGGGACCCCTCCTTCTGTCCACTGGCGGGAAACCTCGGGTGGAGCTATATGAGCTCGTGATGGCGTTTCTTTGGGGGCAGGAGCTCAAACAAGAGGTCTGCTGTTTCCTGGTGGATCTGTCCTCTGCCCACTTGGCGTGGAGGTCTCTCTGCAGAGGTCCAGGCCTGGGCACGAAGAAAGAGCTCCCCAGGGGCCTAAATGCAGATCGTGCGTCCCCGGTGTCATTGGGGCCGCTTCTCTGGTCTTCGTTCCTCCCTGTGACTGTGGGGACTTCCTCCTGCTTGGCCATCCCTTGCCCGCTCTCTCCCAGGGCCCTCAACACCGTCTTCTCTGTGCTGTAGTTCGGGACACAGCTGGGTGTCGTGGCCGGCACTGGCTGCCCCCGCGCCACACTGACGGTGACTGTGTCCACTGCGGACACTGAGCTGCGGGACGTCGTGGAGGTGCGAGCACCCATCACTGCTTTCTTCCGATGGTCTCGCCTGAAGATGGAGATAAGGATCCCCATAAGGAGTGCAGCGTCTGCGGGATGGTTGAATGGGGTCTCAGAGACTCTGTGGCAAAGCATAGATGCAGAGTCACTGGACACTTGTGGGCTGGCCTGCGAGTGGATAGCCGGCCATAGACACCTGGGTGACCCGGGCCGGCCACGGGAAGTCGGTGGGCGCGGGGACCGGGCTGGAGGCAGCCGAGCCCTCCTGGCAGGTGCTGGTCCCCCAGTGCCCGGGGCGAGGGTAGGGGCAGGGCCTACCTAAGTAACTGCTCCTAGAGAACTTGGGTGAGGTCGGTCCGTGGAGAGACAGCTGGGCTCCTAGCACTCTCCTTCAGCTACCAACTCGGCCAAAAGCGGAGTGCGCTCTCTTCGGCCTGTTGCCTTTTTATACTCTGAAACCTGTGAGCGAACAATGGGCGTGCGTTGGTGGGGCGCAACAGTTTAGGGAGGGGTGGCGCATGCGCAGAGTACATGTCAGGCCCTGGGGCGCACAGGTGAGGATGCGCGTCCCTGGACCGTCTAGCGCTTCTGAATCTTTCCGGGGGTCTGAGGGCTGGAGGTGTTTGCCTTGAGGGTTATGAGCTTCTTGGCAGGACAGCTGGCCCTTCTCCCCTGGCCGCGCCCCAGTGCTGTCGGGGTATCTAACTGTACTGGACGGGATCCTCGCCCAGCAGAGTCACTGGACACTTGTGGGCTGGCCTGCGAGTGGATAGCCGGCCATAGACAGCTGGGTGAGCCGGGCCGGCCACGGGAAGTCGGTGGGCGCGGGGACCGGGCTGGGGGCAGCCGAGCCCTCCTGGCAGGTGCTGGTCCCCCAGTGCCTGGGGCGAGGTGAGGGAAAGGGCCTACCTAAGTAACTGCTCCTAGAGAACTTGGGTGAGGTCGGTCCGTGGAGACAGAGCTGGGCTCCGAGCACTCAACTTCAGCTGCCAACTCGGCCAAAAGCGGAGTGCGCTCTATTTGGCCTGTTGCCTTTTTATACTCTGAAACCTGTGAGCGAACAATGGGCGTGCGTTGGCGGGGCGCAAAAGTTTAGGGAGGGGTGGCGCACGCGCAGAGTACACGTCAGGCCCTGGGGCGCACAGGTGAGGATGCGCGCCCCTGGACCGTCTAGCGCTTCTGAATCTCCCGGGGGTCTGAGGGCTGGAGGTGTTTGCCTTGAGGGTTATGAGCTTCTTGGCAGGACAGCTGGCCCTTCTCCCCTGGACGCGCCCCAGTGCTGTCGGGGTAACTAACTGTACTGGACGGGATCCCCGCCCAGCAACGTGGAGCAAGGTTGCTGGCTGTGCAGCTCCCACAAGAGGCGGCAGCTTTGGCAGCAGCGCCTCTGCGTCCTCCTGCCCTTTCCCCTGGCGCCACTGGAGGGGAGAGCCGCTAAGAACGCAAGTGCCCACACCATCCAGATCCTGCTGGGGTGACACCTGAAGTGGTGGCCAGGGCTGGCTTAGAGGGCCATACTTACCATATGACCCAAAAACCCACTCCTAGGCAATTAACCAAGAGAAAAACTTTTCACAAAACACATATGTGAATGTTTTAGCTATCTTGTCCACAATTCCTAAATATAGGACTATTGAGGTGATCCAATTTTCTTGAGTTTGTCATTTTTTAATTGTTCTTGGAATAACACTATGTATACGTATTGTTTCACAGTCTAGAGTTAATACTTTAACAATTAAATAAAAGTCAGAAGGCTTACATCCATATAGATTCTTTTACCTTCCACTCTTTGTTATAGCTGTCATATGTGTCACCTTTATATGACTTCAACGACACCCTCTGAGACTGTGGTATCCTTTTTTCATACATATACAGGGAATTCCCTGGCGGTCCAGTGGTTAGGACTCAGCACTTTCACTGCTGGGGCCCCGGGTTCAGTCCCTGGTAGGGAAACTAAGATCCCGCAGGCCACGCAGGCGTGGCCAAAAAAACCCAAAAAGTCATACATATATAAAATAATGTAAGACGATAATTTTTCCAGATACTTGCCATTTTTGTTGCCCTTCCTTTGTTCCTGAAGTTGCAAGCTTACTTCTTTCTTGTGTCATTTCACTTCAGCCTGAAGAAGTTCCTTTCATGTAATATTTTTATAGCAAATTGTCTGGTGATGAATTCTCTTCGTTTTCTCTCATCTCCATCAGACTTCATTTTGGCTTTTGTTTGGCTTTCAGTCTTTAAGGATATCCTTGCTTTAAGGATATCATATCCTGGTTTGGTCTTTTCCTTTAATACTTTAAAGATGTTATTCCATTCTTTTCTGGTCTCTGTTTTCTGATGAGAAATCACAGTCCTTCAAGTTGACATTCTGCGATGTATAACAGGTCGGTTTCCTTGACTGCTTTCAAGATTATTCTTCACCTTGGCTTTTTTATCAGATTGTGTGTCAGGGTGAGGCTTTCTGAGCTTAGGTCTGTGTCTCGAAATCAGTGACGTTTTCAACTATTCTTTTCCTCATATATATTCTTCTGCACCTTTCCTTCAGACCCTCCAACGGCACAAAAGGTAGAACTTGCAATATTGTTTCACATGTCTCTGAGACTTAATTTTTGTTCAGTCATGTATCCTCTTTGTTTTTCTGATTGTGCCATTTCTATTGATCCATAAGTTTTCTGAATCTTTCTTCTGTTTTCTCTGTTCTGTTATTCAGCCCATCCAGTGAATGTTTGCTTTTGGATATTGCATGTTAAGTTCTAAACTTTCCATTTGCTTCTTTTTCATAGTTTGTACTTCTCAGTGAAGAACTTCTTTCCATTAATTTCAAGAGGATTTACCTTTAACTCATTGAGCATGGTTGTAATGGATGCTTTGTCTGCTAATTCCTCCATGTGGGGTATTTCAGGGCTGGGTCTGTTGATCGCATTTTTCTCTTGAGAATTTGTCTCATTTTCCTAGTTCTTCGTATTCTCCGTTGTGTGATTTTGGGTGGTATCCTGGAAAGTTTGCTTATTATGTTTCGAGACTCTGGTTCCTATTAAAATCCTCCGGAGATTGATACTTATTCTTTTTCTGTGGTTTTTATTAAGCAATTCATGAACCTATGGTCAAACAGGTATCGTGCCTTGTCTTCTGAGTTGTTCCAGTCTTGGTGCAGTTTTCAGGACACTGCTGTGCTGTTTGTGTCCACATGGTGCACGTACCACTCAGGGGTTAATCTCGGAATTGAGTGGCAGTTTATAGTGTAGTTCACTTCTGCAAGCCTCTACTCTGCCTCGTTGGCCTCTGTCTGTGCATGAGTCTCAGGGGGATCCCAGGCCTTATGTGGGCTCATACACAGACCTAAATAATCTCCTCCTATAGCTCTCTCCTCTTTGGAATTCTACCCACATTCTTAGGCTTCAGGGGCCCCTCCTACATGTTCCTTAAAGTGTTTAAGCCGCCATGCAGTTCCCTATGACCAGGTTGACCTTTCAGGTGAAATAGCAAGAGAAAAGAAAGGAAAATAACGGGCATGCCCCCACACTCTTCAGACAATAGGAGCCTCTTAACCTGTTCCTTTGTCCAGAGACACAGGCCATTTCTCAGTGAAGTCCTCTGCCATCACTGAGGTTGCAGGGGAGATGTGGTAACTGGGGAGAAAAAGACCAATGGGGATGACCCCCTCACTCCTCAACATCCAAGCCCCCCACTTTCTCACTTGTCTGGCTAGAAATAAAAGGTTGATCCCATGGTTTTAACTTTCAGCTGTTGCTGGACTTTGCGTGCCTTGCGTAAGCTGGGAGACAGAGGCAGGAAAAAAACCCACCATAATCACCCTGTTACGGGCTGTTATTCAACTTTGGACTTCCAGGCCCCATCTGCCTGTTAGCGTTCACTTCTTAGAGTTTCAAGTGCATGCTGTTTGTCCTCTATCTTGCTCCATGCGGCTCTCAAGCCCTCGTAATATGACAATTCTCGTGCCACATGTAAAAATTCGAACACTTTGCAGATACTGAATTAAAAATCTATTATTTACATTGACTCCACCATTTTTATTTTCCTGGTATGTTCATTAGAAAATTCAAAATTACATATGTGCCTGGCATTATGTAATTTTTGGTGAGCAGTGATCCAGAGGATGGAAATGTATGCCTCCTTCGACTCCTTCAACTTAACCCCACTCTGGGGCAATGTCCCAGCCAGGCAGAAACTGCAGGTGGAGCTGGAGACCTTGAAGAGTTTGGCTATACTTCCAGCTCAGCCAAAAGCCCAAGGATGATTCTGGACTTTCATTCTGACTCGTGCATTTCAGATCTTTCTGGGTTTGGACCTGGTATATATGTCCCTCCCAGCCCACCCTGCCTGCCCCTTCAGTTATCACCCCAGCAGGATCTGGTTGGCTTGGGCACTTCTGGGTTGTTTTTTTTTTTTTGCATTTCTGTTCTTAGCGGCTCTCTCCTCCAATGTTACCAGGTGGGAGGGCAGGTGGACGCACAGGCGCTGATGCCAAATCTGCCACCTTGGACGGCGGCTGCTGAGCCAGGTACCCTGCTCTCCAGCTTTCCTGCTCTGATGGTCGGGGACCAATCCTGTACAGTTAGACCCGGCCGGGGGAGAAGGGGAAGCTGCCCTGCCAAGAAGCTCATCACCCTCAAGGCAAACACCTCCAGCCCTCAGACCCCCGGGGAGATTCAGAAGCGCTAGACGGTCCAGGGACGCGCATCCTCACCTGTGCGCCCCAGGGCCTGACGTGTACTCTGCGCATGCACCACCCCTCCCTAAACTTTTGCGCCCCACCAACGCACGCCCATTGTTCGCTCACAGGTTCCAGAGCTGCATGCCAGCAACAGGCCAAAGAGAGCGCACTCCGCTTTTGCCCGAGTTGGCAGCTGAAGGAGAGTGCTCAGAGCCCAGCTCTGTCTCCACGGACCGACCTCACCCAAGTTCTCTAGGAGCAGTTACTTAGGTAGGCCCTGCCCCTCACCCTCGCCCCGGGCACTGGGGGACCAGCACCTGTCAGGAGGGCTCGGCTGCCCCCAGCCCGCTCCCCGCGCCCACCGACTTCCCGTGGCCGGCCCGGCTCACCCAGCTGTCTATGGCCGGCTATCCACTCGCAGGCCAGCCCACAAGTGTCCAGTGACTCTGCATCTATGCTTTGCCACAGAGTCTCTGAGACCCCATTCTACCATCCCGCAGACGCTGCACTCCTTATGGGGATCCTTATCTCCATCTTCAGGCGAGACCATCGGAAAAAAGCAGTGATGGGTGCTCGCACCTCCACGACGTCCCGCAGCTCAGTGTCCGCAGTGGGCACAGTCACCGTCAGTGTGGCGCGGGGGCAGCCAGTGCCGGCCACGACACCCAGCTGTGTCCCGAACTACAGCACAGAGAAGACGGTGTTGAGGGCCCTGGGAGAGAGCGGGCAAGGGATGGCCAAGCAGGAGGAAGTCCCCACAGTCACAGGGAGGAACGAAGACCAGAGAAGCGGCCCCAATGACACCGGGGACGCACGATCTGCATTTAGGCCCCTGGGGGGCTCTTTCTTCGTGCCCAGGCCTGGACCTCTGCAGAGAGACCTTCACGCCAAGTGGGCAGAGGACAGATCCGCCAGGAAACAGCAGACCTCTTGTATAAGCTCCTGCCCCCAAAGAAACGCCATCACGAGCTCATATAGCTCCACCCGAGGTTTCCCGCCAGTGGAAAGAAGGAGGGGTCCCGCCATACCCCAAGGGCTGCCCCAGAATTCTGCAAAGACAGGGGGCGAGGAGGGCCCTCCATCGCCCTCTGCAGCTCCGGTGGTTTACCGGAGGAAAAGGCAGCCTGACAAAAATGCAGAGGCAGCAAGAGGGCAGAAAGGGCCCTGGAGGAACGGCTCCCACACATCTGACAGTCCCAGGCCCCGAAAACGCAGGATTCCTCTGCTGCCGCACAGGCGAGGGGAGCCTCTGAGGCCGTCCCCAGTCCCTGAGCCGGGTTTCCGGGTCACCGCCGAAGACCTAGACTCGGAGAAGGAAGCAGCGTTCCGGCGCATCAACAGTGCGCTGCGGGGTGAGACCTATGCCATCGGGGGCCTTGGCGCCACGCAGCCTTCCTGTCCTTTCCGCCTGCCTGCCGCAGAGGCTGCTTCTCTGCCAGCTGTCCCTGCAGACCCCAGCAGGGTTCCACAGCTGGAGAGATGCGGTAGGAAGCAGGACTCCCCAGCCCCAGTGGACATCCGGGCGTCTGCTAGAGGGGCCTCCTCTGCGCATCCTTTGTCTGAGAGACAGCACAGCTCACCGGGCCGCCTCTTCTCCCTGCCGCAGCCTCTTCCAGGCACCTCTTCACACTCACGGCCCTCAGCCCCTCTCACCTTGCTGACCCCCACTTCCTCCTCAGTATCAGGCAAGGCTGGCCTGTCTGCTAGGCCCCCAGACACCTCCGCCCCTACTACCTCCCCCGTGCCAGGCATGGCCGGTGCGATCAGAAGCCTGGCTCCTGACGGGCCCGCTCCTGCCGCTGCTGCGGCTTCCCTTCCCTGCTTCAAGTTGAAGCCCATCTCGGGGCCTCCGATGAATGGGGCAGGAGGAGGCCCTTTACAGCCCAAGGCATCAGTCACAGCTGCCATGGATGCCAGACCTGCCTTCCCTGCAGCTCCCAGCACCTGCGAAATGGAGTGCCGCACACCCATGTGTGTGGACTCCCCCGTCTTCACCCCACAGAACCTCCCTCCCGTCACCAGCCCTACTGCCCCCCCTTCCAAGCCTGGCCATTACGTGTACTGTCAGTTCATGAACCTCACCCGGCACATCTGCGGGCCTGGCACCCCAGGCCACTTCTGACCCTGAGGTCAACCCCATGGACAACACTCCACAGTCCCAACCTCTCTTCTTGGGGTCCGCCCCTGGCTCCAGTGGGAGCCTCTTCTCTTCGACCCAGGCCCGGCAGACGCCCCCCAGTGGCAGCACATCCGCATTCACAGTCACCACGAGCTGGCCTGCACTCAGGTTTTGAACCCAAACACTGAGATTTCCTCTTCAGCCTGGAGCCACTACCCAGCCCATCTCTGGGGGCCCTGATTGGCAGCAGCGAGGAACCACCGCCTGTGGCAGCTCTCCCCAGCAAAGGAAAGAGAAAGCTCCAGCCTTTGCCTCTGATCCAGGCCCCCAAGCTTCGGCCGGCCCCGCACAAGCATCTTCTGGGGGTTCATAATCCACAAATTCCACCATGGGCACCCATGCCAGCACACAGCTGGGTTTTAGAAGTACAGCTGCTCTCCTAGATCTGAGCTGCATGTTTGCAGCCCTCAGTATTTCAGAAGGAACGAGGGGACCCCTGAGCACCACACACAGCAATGGGGGCAGCGTGGGCCTGAAACCCTGGGGCCCTCCTCACCAGAGCCACCCCATGGTGACCACGGGACCCAGCACTAAGAAGAGCCTGAGTTTGCAGGCACTACTGCCCGCATCTTAAGTCACATCCCTGGGGGCCCTGATTGGCAGCAAGGAGGAACCATCACCTGTGGCAGTTCTCCCCAGCATAGGAAACGGAAAGCTCCAGCCTTTGCCTCTGCTCCAGACCCCCCAGCTTCGGGTGGCCCCGCACAAGCATCTTCTGGGGTTCATCATCCACAAATTCCAACTTGGGCACCCTTGCCAGCACACAGCTGGGTTTTGGGAGCACAGCTGCTGTCCTAGATGTGAGCTGCATGTTTGCAGCCCTCAGCATTACAGAAGGAACGAGGGGACCCCCGAGCACCACACACAGCAATGGGGGCAGCGTGGGCCTGAACTCCTGGGGCCCTCCTCACCAGAGCCACCCCATGGTGAACATGGGACCCAAGACTAAGAAGAAGCCTAGGTTTGGAGGCGCTGCTGCCCCCATCTTAAGTCACATCCCTGGGGGCCCTGATTGGCAGCAGCGAGGAACAACCGCCTGTGGCAGCTGTCTGCAGCATAGGTAATGGAAAGCTCCAGCATTTGCCTCTGCTCCAGGCCCCCCAGATTCGGGCGACCCTGCACAAGCATCTTCTGGGTTTCATCATCGACAAATTCCACCGTGGGCACCCGTGCCATCACACAGCTGGGTTTTGGAAGCAGAGCGGCTGCCGTTGATCTGAGCTGCATGTTTGCAGTTCTCAGTGTTACAGGAAGAAAGAGGGGGACCCCGAGCACCACACACAGGAATGGGGGCAGCTTGGGCCTGAACTCCTGGGGCCGCCTCACGAGAGCCACCCCATGGTGACCACGGGAGCCAGCAGTAAGAAAAACCTGGGTTTGGAGGCACTACTGCCCCCATCTTAAGTCACATTCCTGGGGTCCCTGATTGGCAGCAGCAAGGAACCACCGCCTGTGGCAGCTCTCCCCAGCATAGGAAATGGAATGCTCCAGCCTTTGCCTCTGCTCCAGGTCCCCCAGCTTCGGGTGGCCCCGCACAAGCATCTTCTGGGCTTCATCATCCACAAATTCCACCGTGGGCACCCATGCCAGCACACAGCTGGGTTTTGGGAGCAGAGTGGCTGCCCGAGATCTGAGATGCATGTTTGCAGCTCTCAGCATTACAGCAAAAACGAGGGGGCCCCGAGCACCACACACAGCAATGGGGGCAGCGTGGGCCTGAACTCCTGGGGCCCTCCTCACCAGAGCCACCCCATGGTGACCACGGGACCCAGCACTAAGAAGAAGCCTGAGTTTGGAGGCACTACTGCCTGCATCTTAAGTCACATCCCTGGGGGCCCTGATTGGCAGCAAGGAGGAACCATCACCTGTAGCAGTTCTCCCCAGCATAGGAAACGGAAAGCTTCAGCCTTTGCCTCTGCTCCAGGCCACCCAGCTTTGGGCGGCCCCGCACAAGCATCTTCTGGAGTTCATCATCCACAAATTCCAACTTGGGCACCCTTGCCAGCACACAGCTGGGTTTTCGGAGCACAGCTGCTGTCCTAGATGTGAGCTGCATGTTTGCAGCCCTCAGCATTACAGAAGGAACGAGGGGACCCCCGAGCACCACACACAGCAATGGGGGCAGCGTGGGCCTGAATTCCTGGGGATCTCCTCACCAGAGCCACCCTATGGTGACCACGGGACCCAGCACTAAGAAGCAGCCTGGGTTTGGAGGCACAATGCCCCAATCGTAAGTCACATCCCTGGGGGCCCTGATTGGCAGCAGCGAGGAACCACTGCCTGTGGCAGCTCTCCCCAGCATAGGAAATGGAAAGCTCCAGCATTTGCCTCTGCTCCAGGGCCCCAGCTTCAGGCTGCCCCACACAAGCATCTTCTGGGGTTCATCATCCACAAATTCCACCGTGGGCACCCATGCCATCACACAGCTGGGTTTTGGGAGCAGAGTGGCTACCCGAGATCTGAGCTGCATGTTTGCAGCTCTCAGCATTACAGCAAGAACGAGGGGGGCCCCGAGCACCACACACAGCAATGGGGGCAGCGTGGGCTGAACTCCTGAGGCCCACCTCAGCAGAGCCACCCGATGGTGACCATGGGACACAGCACTAAGAAGAAGCCTGGGTTTGGAGGCACTACTGCCCCCATCTTAAGTCACATCCCTGGGGGCCCTGATTGCCAGCAGCGAGGAACCACCGCCTGTGGCAGCTCACCCCAGCATAGGAAACGGAAAGCTCCAGCCTTTGCCTCTGCTCCAGGCCCCCCAGCTTCGGGCGGCCCCGCACAAGCATCTTCTGGGGTTCATCATCCACAAATTCCACCATGGCACCCATGCCAGCACACAGCTGGGTTTTGGGAGCAGAGCGGCTGCCCGAGATCTGAGCTGCATGTTTGCAGCTCTCAGCGTTACGACAGGAAAGAGGGGACCCCCGAGCACCACACAGAGCAATGGGGGCAGCGTGGGCCTGAACTTCTGGGGCCCTCCTCACCTGAGCCAACCCATGGTGACCACGGGACCCAGCACTAAGAAGAAGACTGGGTTTGGAGGCACAAGGTCCCCATCTGAATTCAAATCCCTGGGGTCCCTGATGGGCAGCAACGAGGAACCCCTGCCTGTGGCAGCTCTGCCGAGCATAGGAAACGGAAAGCTCCAGCCGTTGCATCTGCTCCAGGTCCCCCAGTTTCGGTCGGCCCTGCACAAGCATCTTCTGGGGTTCTTCATCCACAAATTCCACCGTGGGTACACATGCCATCACACAGCTGGGTTTTGGGAGCAGTGCGGCTGCCCGAGATCTGAGTTGCATGTTTGCAGCTCTCAGCATTACAGCAAGAATGAGGGGAGCTGAGAGCACCGCAGACAGCAATGGGGGCAGCGTGGGCCTGAAATACTGGGGCCCTTCTCACCAGAGCCACCCCATGGTGACCACGGGACCCAGCACTAAGAAGAAGCCTGTGTTTGGAGGCACTACTTCCCCCATCTTAAGTCACATCCCTGGGGGTCCTGATTGGCAGCAGCGAGGAACCACCGCCTGTGGCAGCTCACCCCAGCATAGGAAACGGAAAGCTCCAGCCTTTGCCTCTGCTCCTGGCCCCCCAGCTTCGGGCGGCCCCACACAAGCATCTTCTGGGGTTCATCATCCACAAATTCCAACTTGGGCACCCTTGCCAGCATACAGCTGGGTTTTGGGAACACAGCTGCTGTCCTAGATCTGAGCTGCATGTTTGCAGCCCTCAGCATTACAGAAGGAACGAGGGGAACCCCGAGCACCACACACAGCAATGGGGGCAGTGTGGGCCTGAACTCCTGGGGCCCTCCTCACGAGAGCCACCCCATGGTGACCACGGGAGCCAGCAGTAAGAAAAACCTGGGTTTGGAGGCACTACTGCCCACATCTTAAGTCACATTCCTGGGGTCCCTGATTGGCAACAGCAAGGAACGACCGCCTGTGGCAGCTCTCCCCAGCATAGGAAATGGAATGCTCCAGCCTTTGCCTCTGCTCCAGGTCCCCCAGCTTCGGGTGGCCCCGCACAAGCATCTTCTGGGGTTCATCATCCACAAATTCCACCGTGGGCACCCATGCCAGCACACAGCTGGGTTTTGGGAGCAGAGTGGCTGCCCGAGATCTGAGATGCATGTTTGCAGCTCTCAGCATTACAGCAAGAACGAGGGGGCCCCGAGCACCACACACAGCAATGGGGGCAGCGTGGGCCTGAACTCCTGGGGCCCTCCTCACCAGAGCCACCCCATGGTGACCACGGGACCCAGCACTAAGAAGCCTGAGTTTGGAGGCACTACTGCCCGCATCTTAAGTCACATCCCTGGGGGCCCTGATTGGCAGCAAGGAGGAACCATCACCTGTGGCAGTTCTCCCCAGCATAGGAAACGGAAAGCTTCAGCCTTTGCCTCTGCTCCAGGCCACCCAGCTTCGGGCGGCCCCGCACAAGCATCTTCTGGAGTTCATCATCCACAAATTCCAACTTGGGCACCCTTGCCAGCACACAGCTGGGTTTTCGGAGCACAGCTGCTGTCCTAGATCTGAGCTGCATGTTTGCAGCCCTCAGCATTACAGAAGGAACGAGGGGACCCCCGAGCACCACACACAGCAATGGGGGCAGCGTGGGCCTGAATTCCTGGGGATCTCCTCACCAGAGCCACCCTATGGTGACCACGGGACCCAGCACTAAGAAGCAGCCTGGGTTTGGAGGCACAATGCCCCAATCGTAAGTCACATCCCTGGGGGCCCTGATTGGCAGCAGCGAGGAACCACTGCCTGTGGCAGCTCTCCCCAGCATAGGAAATGGAAAGCTCCAGCATTTGCCTCTGCTCCAGGGCCCCAGCTTCAGGCTGCCCCACACAAGCATCTTCTGGGGTTCATCATCCACAAATTCCACCGTGGGCACCCATGCCAGCACACAGCTGGGTTTTGGGAGCAGAGTGGCTACCCGAGATCTGAGCTGCATGTTTGCAGCTCTCAGCATTACAGCAAGAATGAGGGGGGCTGAGAGCACCGCAGACAGCAATGGGGGCAGCGTGGGCCTGAACTACTGGGGCCCTTCTCACCAGAGCCACCCCATGGTGACCACGGGACCCAGCACTAAGAAGAAGCCTGTGTTTGGAGGCACTACTTCCCCCATCTTAAGTCACATCCCTGGGGGTCCTGATTGGCAGCAGCGAGGAACCACCGCCTGTGGCAGCTCACCCCAGCATAGGAAACGGAAAGCTCCAGCCTTTGCCTCTGCTCCAGGCCCCCCAGCTTCGGGCGGCCCCGCACAAGCATCTTCTGGGGTTCATCATCCACAAATTCCAACTTGGGCACCCTTGCCAGCATACAGCTGGGTTTTGGGAGCACAGCTGCTGTCCTAGATCTGAGCTGCATGTTTGCAGCCCTCAGCATTACAGAAGGAACGAGGGGACCCCCGAGCACCACACACAGCAATGGGGGCAGTGTGGGCCTGAACTCCTGGGGCCCTCCTCACGAGAGCCACCCCATGGTGACCACGGGAGCCAGCAGTAAGAAAAACCTGGGTTTGGAGGCACTACTGCCCCCATCTTAAGTCACATTCCTGGGGTCCCTGATTGGCAGCAGCAAGGAACCACCGCCTGTGGCAGCTCTCCCCAGCATAGGAAATGGAATGCTCCAGCCTTTGCCTCTGCTCCAGGTCCCCCAGCTTCGGGTGGCCCCGCACAAGCATCTTCTGGGGTTCATCATCCACAAATTCCACCGTGGGCACCCATGCCAGCACACAGCTGGGTTTTGGGAGCAGAGTGGCTGCCCGAGATCTGAGATGCATGTTTGCAGCTCTCAGCATTACAGCAAAAACGAGGGGGCCCCGAGCACCACACACAGCAATGGGGGCAGCGTGGGCCTGAACTCCTGGGGCCCTCCTCACCAGAGCCACCCCATGGTGACCACGGGACCCAGCACTAAGAAGCCTGAGTTTGGAGGCACTACTGCCCGCATCTTAAGTCACATCCCTGGGGGCCCTGATTGGCAGCAAGGAGGAACCATCACCTGTGGCAGTTCTCCCCAGCATAGGAAACGGAAAGCTTCAGCCTTTGCCTCTGCTCCAGGCCACCCAGCTTCGGGCGGCCCCGCACAAGCATCTTCTGGAGTTCATCATCCACAAATTCCAACTTGGGCACCCTTGCCAGCACACAGCTGGGTTTTCGGAGCACAGCTGCTGTCCTAGATCTGAGCTGCATGTTTGCAGCCCTCAGCATTACAGAAGGAACGAGGGGACCCCCGAGCACCACACACAGCAATGGGGGCAGCGTGGGCCTGAATTCCTGGGGATCTCCTCACCAGAGCCACCCTATGGTGACCACGGGACCCAGCACTAAGAAGCAGCCTGGGTTTGGAGGCACAATGCCCCAATCGTAAGTCACATCCCTGGGGGCCCTGATTGGCAGCAGCGAGGAACCACTGCCTGTGGCAGCTCTCCCCAGCATAGGAAATGGAAAGCTCCAGCATTTGCCTCTGCTCCAGGGCCCCAGCTTCAGGCTGCCCCACACAAGCATCTTCTGGGGTTCATCATCCACAAATTCCACCGTGGGCACCCATGCCAGCACACAGCTGGGTTTTGGGAGCAGAGTGGCTACCCGAGATCTGAGCTGCATGTTTGCAGCTCTCAGCATTACAGCAAGAATGAGGGGGGCTGAGAGCACCGCAGACAGCAATGGGGGCAGCGTGGGCCTGAACTACTGGGGCCCTCCTCACCAGAGCCACCCCATGGTGACCACGGGACCCAGCACTAAGAAGAAGCCTGTGTTTGGAGGCACTACTGCCTCTATCTTAAGTCACATCCCTGGGGGTCCTGATTGGCAGCAGCGAGGAACCACCGCCTGTGGCAGCTCTCCCCAGCATAGGAAACGGAAAGCTCCAGCCTTTGCCTCTGCTCCAGGCCCCCCAGCTTCGGGCGGCCCCGCACAAGCATCTTCTGGGGTTCATCATCCACAAATTCCAACTTGGGCACCCTTGCCAGCACACAGCTGGGTTTTGGGAGCACAGCTGCTGTCCTAGATCTGAGCTGCATGTTTGCAGCCCTCAGCATTACAGAAGGAACGAGGGGACCCCCGAGCACCACACACAGCAATGGGGGCAGCGTGGGCCTGAACTCCTGGGGCCCTCCTCACGAGAGCCACCCCATGGTGACCACGGGAGCCAGCAGTAAGAAAAACCTGGGTTTGGAGGCACTACTGCCCCCATCTTAAGTCACATTCCTGGGGTCCCTGATTGGCAGCAGCAAGGAACCACCGCCTGTGGCAGCTCTCCCCAGCATAGGAAATGGAATGCTCCAGCCTTTGCCTCTGCTCCAGGTCCCCCAGCTTCGGGTGGCCCCGCACAAGCATCTTCTGGGGTTCATCATCCACAAATTCCACCGTGGGCACCCATGCCAGCACACAGCTGGGTTTTGGGAGCAGAGTGGCTGCCCGAGATCTGAGATGCATGTTTGCAGCTCTCAGCATTACAGCAAGAACGAGGGGGCCCCGAGCACCACACACAGCAATGGGGGCAGCGTGGGCCTGAACTCCTGGGGCCCTCCTCACCAGAGCCACCCCATGGTGACCACGGGACCCAGCACTAAGAAGCCTGAGTTTGGAGGCACTACTGCCCGCATCTTAAGTCACATCCCTGGGGGCCCTGATTGGCAGCAAGGAGGAACCATCACCTGTGGCAGTTCTCCCCAGCATAGGAAATGGAAAGCTCCAGCCTTTGCCTCTGCTCCAGACCCCCCAGCTTCGGGCGGCCCCGCACAAGCATCTTCTGGGGTTCATCATCCACAAATTCCAACTTGGGCACCCTTGCCAGCACACAGCTGGGTTTTGGGAGCACAGCTGCTGTCCTAGATGTGAGCTGCATGTTTGCAGCCCTCAGCATTACAGAAGGAACGAGGGGACCCCCGAGCACCACACACAGCAATGGGGGCAGTG
Organism: Phocoena sinus; assembly: GCF_008692025.1. Lineage (NCBI taxonomy): Eukaryota > Metazoa > Chordata > Mammalia > Artiodactyla > Phocoenidae > Phocoena > Phocoena sinus. Next base: position 21,363,136 of record NC_045765.1, on the reverse strand, counting down.
TGGGCCTGAACTCCTGGGGCCCTCCTCACCAGAGCCACCCCATGGTGAACATGGGACCCAAGACTAAGAAGAAGCCTAGGTTTGGAGGCGCTGCTACCCCCATCTTAAGTCACATCCCTGGGGGCCCTGATTGGCAGCAGCGAGGAACAACCGCCTGTGGCAGCTGTCCGCAGCATAGGTAATGGAAAGCTCCAGCATTTGCCTCTGCTCCAGGCCCCCCAGAATCGGGCGGCCCTGCACAAGCATCTTCTGGGTTTCATCATCGACAAATTCCACCGTGGGCACCCGTGCCATCACACAGCTGGGTTTTGGAAGCAGAGCGGCTGCCGTAGATCTGAGCTGCATGTTTGCAGTTCTCAGTGTTACAGGAAGAAAGAGGGGGACCCCGAGCACCACACACAGGAATGGGGGCAGCTTGGGCCTGAACTCCTGGGGCCGTCCTCACGAGAGCCACCCCATGGTGACCACGGGAGCCAGCAGTAAGAAAAACCTGGGTTTGGAGGCACTACTGCCCCCATCTTAAGTCACATTCCTGGGGTCCCTGATTGGCAGCAGCAAGGAACCACCGCCTGTGGCAACTCTCCCCAGCAAAGGTAATGGAATGCTCCAGCCTTTGCCTCTGCTCCCGGTCCCCCAGCTTCGGGTGGCCCCGCACAAGCATCTTCTGGGGTTCATCATCCACAAATTCCACCGTGGGCACCCATGCCAGCACACAGCTGGGTTTTCGGAGCAGAGTGGCTGCCCGAGATCTGAGATGCATGTTTGCAGCTCTCAGCATTACAGCAAGAACGAGGGGGCCCCGAGCACCACACACAGCAATGGGGGCAGCGTGGGCCTGAACTCCTGGGGCCCTCCTCACCAGAGCCACCCCATGGTGACCACGGGACCCAGCACTAAGAAGAGCCTGAGTTTGCAGGCACTACTGCCCGCATCTTAAGTCACATCCCTGGGGGCCCTGATTGGCAGCAAGGAGGAACCATCACCTGTGGCAGTTCTCCCCAGCATAGGAAACGGAAAGCTCCAGCCTTTGCCTCTGCTCCAGACCCCCCAGCTTCGGGCGGCCCCGCACAAGCATCTTCTGGGGTTCATCATCCACAAATTCCAACTTGGGCACCCTTGCCAGCACACAGCTGGGTTTTGGGAGCATAGCTGCTGTCCTAGATGTGAGCTGCATGTTTGCAGCCCTCAGCATTACAGAAGGAACGAGGGGACCCCCGAGCACCACACACAGCAATGGGGGCAGCGTGGGCCTGAACTCCTGGGGCCCTCCTCACCAGAGCCACCCCATGGTGAACATGGGACCCAAGACTAAGAAGAAGCCTAGGTTTGGAGGCGCTGCTGCCCCCATCTTAAGTCACATCCCTGGGGGCCCTGATTGGCAGCAGCGAGGAACAACCGCCTGTGGCAGCTGTCTGCAGCATAGGTAATGGAAAGCTCCAGCATTTGCCTCTGCTCCAGGCCCCCCAGATTCGGGTGGCCCAGCACAAGCATCTTCTGGGTTTCATCATCGACAAATTCCACCGTGGGCACCCGTGCCATCACACAGCTGGGTTTTGGAAGCAGAGCGGCTGCCGTAGATCTGAGCTGCATG